>NC_056725.1:1976309624-1976351960 GCF_019279795.1 Protopterus annectens | reverse complement strand
TGTTAAACATACTTTTTTGTGGCAACTTCTTTTTACACAAATAGGGTGCCTTTGTAGGCATGACCATACTGTTTAAATTCCCAGCCATCAGCTAAGAATTAGTCTTTTTTTACCTTTGCTGTAGCAAAATAGCAAAAGCTTGATTATACTGTTCTAACAGAAAGCATACCACATGCCATAGACATAACAACATTAATACTATTCTTTTCACTGATTGTAGTTTTGATTCTTATAAAAAGTTACCATTACAAAACAAAAAAATAGCTCCATGGCCTTTCTTGCATTGAAAAAAACAACATATCTAGAACTGATAGCACATATTTGTTATTAAAATTTGAATTGTGTATTCCTATATGTCTAAACTGCAGCATCCTTAAGGTCTCTCTTAACCATTTACTTTTTACAAAAATGTTTTATTTATTCATTTTAACATATAAACAAATGCAGATTTAATGCAGATGTAAATAGAAAAATAACCTTTATAAAAAAGAAAATAGTATTTTCCCCAAGTTGTTGTTGTTCTTCTTCCAGCTCTTCCCGGTTAGGGGTCGCCACAGTGGAACTCCAGTCCGCTAATGATTGGCAGTAGATTTTTATGGTGCCGAGGTGCTAGCTCAACACCCAACCTTCAACAAAGGCACGCCCATTTCCGCATGTCTTTCAAATGCCACTCGACCGCAGGGAGGACATGCAGACTCCACACAGAAGGCACTCCAGCCGAGAATCAAACGGGAGAACCTCTTGCTGTGAGGCAACAATGCTACCGCTGCACCACCACGGCTTCTAGTATTTTCCCCTAGTAATGATGTATATATATATATATATATATATATATATATATATATATATATATATATATATATATATATATATATATATATATATATATATATATATATCAAAAGACAAAAAATAAATGGTAATGGCAAACAGTGCCTCCAACCAGCGGTCAATTAATAAAAGTAGAAAAAGAAGGCCTCAGACCACGGCTGCAAATAACACAAAACACTTTTTTCGGTCTCTAGCTAATAATATGGGCTTAATATTCAGTTTATCATTAAACCCATATTATTAGCTAGAGACCTAAAAAAGTAGTTGGCAGCTTCCATGTCATGTTATTTTAAGTTTATATATGAAGTGTGTTTTTAAACTTGTATTTTTATTATATTATGTTATAATATTGTTACAGTGATGTTATTGTGAGATTTTTGTGTATAGAAAGTTTAATTTTCATTTATTATGTATGTTAATGTTATTAAGTGTTTTTTAGAAAGAAATCTTGTATTTGAATTTTATCTGGAGAAGAGTTCATGCTGAATGTAATATGACTTTAAGGCAAGAGGGAAGGGTTATACATTAGCATAATTAATTGAACTGTTGGTTATATAACCTGAAGAGCTTTTTATTACATTGCCTGATGAAGTGGCTAAGTCCACGAAAGCGCTCACCTGTTGTTTGTCTTGGATTAAAAAAGTGTTTTATGTTATTTGCAGCCGTGGTATGGTGCCTCCTTTTTCTACTTTTACACACACACATATATATATATATATATATATATATATATATATATATATAAGCGCACTGGAAGCACTTTACTATCTCAAAATACTGATATCTCAAATTTCAGTATCTCGAGACAAAAGTGCCGAAAGTGCAGTTGAGCAAAACTACACTTGATCTAATTCAAAGTGTCAAATTTGCAGTTGTGGTGGTGTGGTATGTGGGATTTACTGTGTTTGTAGGGTGAAGTGTGCTGTGGGATATGGTTTGCCTGCTGTTGTGTGGATATATGTGGATATTCAGTTATGTGCTGTTTTTTTAAGGGTTTGGGGTAGGGATTTGAGTGTATGTTGACAGTGGTGGTGTTTGTACGTATATGGTGTGTGTTTTTGCAAGGGGAATATAGAGCATGTAGTGGTGGGTTTAGTGTCTTTGTTTTTTTTAGTGCGACCTCAGAGTTAGTATATATATATCTATATATATATATATATATATATATATATATATATATATATATATATATATATATATATATATATATATGTAGTGGGGGGGGGTGTGTGGGCACAGCCGCCCACATGGGGGTTGCAGGGGGGCTTGCCCCCCCACTTATATGTAGGGTAGATGTGTGTATTTGTGTAGTTGTCTTTGTGTGTGTTTTGTTGGTTTGTTGTAGTTTGGGGAGGAAGGTGTATGTATATTTGTTTGTGTGGTGGAGGGTGTGTGTGTGTGTGTGTGTGTGTGTGTGTGTGTGTGTGTGTGTGTGTGTGTGTGTGTGTGGGTGTCTGTGTGTGCATGTATTATTATATACAACATGCCCATGAGATATAAGCAAAACAAATTGTGGTACTCCAGAAAGAAAAGTTCCATATACTGTATAATAATTTATGTTATATAATCAATAAATATTTTGAGAAACAAATTTAAAAGGCAGAATTCTGCTGAAATATCAATTAGAGATAAGATAATCCCTGGGATTCATAAAAACTCCATGCAGGAATAGTGCTATTCCTGCACGGAGCAGATTGTGCCAGTACAGCACAGCAACGCACCTTGCATATTCATGAAGGCACGCTGCTGTATAACCTGCATGTGTACGATCCGTGAACAAGTGCAGGAGGCATGTCCGAGCATTGCTTGCACAGTACACACATCCCCTGCACTCTAGAATTGCAATACAGCAATTCTAAAGCAACTAACAGTGTCTGCGGACACTGTTATCACAACATAACAGTGTCCATGGACAAAATACATTAGTCATACCTCTCAACTGTATAGATCTTCGCAGAATGTCTAGATTTTTGCCTCATGGTTTTGGTGTGTTCCTCCTAAAATTTGAGTTTAGGACTCCACATTGTTCAGAAAATTCATGCTAATGCAAACCCTATTATTCCATCTACGTTCTAAGTTTGTAAGAGCAATATTTAAAATCTGTCCTTATTTGTCCCCCCATAATTTTAAGCTTTGTCCAGATTTTTTGCTCTAAGAGATTGAGGGCTACAGTTAGAATACACACAGAAGCACAGGCCCCCACAATGGTCAAGCACAGGTAATGTCCACAATGGTATGCCAGTGTACATGCTGGCATATCAAATAAGTAAGCATGCTCCTGAGAGGCACATGCAAAATAATCCACCCTGTATGATATAGTTTTCCAGATGTCCTGTCCTAAGAGGCAGAAAGCAATGTGCATATATATATATATATATATATATATATATATATATATATGCCCATAACATGTAGTTGAGTCATACCCAGCACCACACCTCTACACCTCTTAGTACAATAACTCTGGACAAAGGCTGTCAAAATGGGGGGACAATGGTCCAAGAACAGGTACATAATGTACGTACTGCAGTTATAAATGTAGAATGTTCCTACAGTAACGGGGTTTGTGTCATCATACATGTCCAGAAGGATATAAGTTCTGAAACTGAAATATATGTCATCATTTACAGACAGAAATCCTCACATCATCACAGTGATTTACCACAGAAATGAAAATAATGATTCTGTGGAGCAGAACATCCATATGAGCAATAATCCTGGACAGTCTGAAACAATCTGAACAGTCGAGAGGTATGCTCAAAACCCCTTAGTGCAACAAATCTGGACCAAGCCTGATCAGGGGGAGAGGTGTAAAGCCATTTAACTGTAAACACATCCCAAATACTGGAGTAGATAAGGTGACACAGTTGATGCATAACACCCTCCTGTCTTTTGTGCCATATATTGACTGGAATAGCCAAGTCCAAAACCAAATTACTCCCCACTACTCACTGACATACATCTTCACATCACCCCACTGATGTTCCAGACATACACAACATGTGTGGGGGCCAAGCAACAGTACATCTGATAAATTTCTGAACATAACATCACAGTAGGGAAACTACACCAAGCTGCTAGGCATGTCAACAAGTACTATCTAAACTACAGGCAGACTGACACAACACAAACCCAGTTTTGCTAAGTGGGAATACACATGTAATTGCAAATATATCAGGCACTACAGGGATGCAACAGCACTGACCAACAGACACCAGTGTGAAAGTGCATACCCAGAACCAATCTCACCATATTCAAATTGACATACTGGTAAGCCACAGGAACAGTTGAGTGTATGGACTGTGTGAACAAAATTGTCAGCATGTTTGCCACTCACACACTATCCCTATATATACAGTCCAATTCACAGTGTAGTCTGACAGCTAACTGTGTTATGGGACATGTCTCAGTCTGCTCCTACAAACATACACAGTTGATAGAGCACAAGACGCTGGAGCAGCATGCAAAGTCAGATAGAAAAGGACCCTCAACACTTACATCTAGCCCCCCCCCCCCCACACACACACACACACAGGCCAAATAAAACATTTGCAATACACTGCTACACAATCCTGACAGTATGTCAACAACTGCCAGAAATATGCAGTCCTCTCGACTGTATAGAGTCCCACAGAATGTCCAGGCTTCATCCTCATATATAAGGCCTTCTACAAATAACATGTCTGGCAGTCTGATACATCACTGGGATGATATCTGGAATGAAGTCACTATATAATGATATACTACACCTATACACTTCTTACAGCATGACATCTGGACAAAGCCTGACATATTTGGGGGGAGAGGTCGAAACATAGGGGCATTATTGACATATTGCTGTCATAAACTGAGAAAGTTGCTGGTGTAACAGGGTTGTTGTAACATATCTACTATTCCTTCCCCCTGGAAAGTCTCCCATATCATTCCTCTGCATAAAGGTGGAAACACTAATGAGCTTTCAAATTTCCATCCTATAGCCTTACTATCACCACTATCTAAAATTATGGAACGTTGTATACACCATCAACTATTAAATCATCTTCTACATAATAACCTACTGGCAGACTCCCAACATGGTTTTAGACCTTTCCATGGCACTTCCACTGCTCTTCTCTCCTTTACAGACTCTTATCAACAAAAATCGCAATAATAACCTATTCTCCTCTGCTTTATTTCTCGACCTCTCTAAAGCCTTTGATATAGTGAACCATCACCTTCTGCTAGACACTTTGAAATCTCTTTCCCTTGACTCTTTGGCATTGCGCTGGTTTAACTCATATTTGAAAGACAGGAAACAAGCAGTCCTTTGGGACAGCCATTTATCCTCTCAACTCCCAGTCACTATCGGGGTCCCCCAATGATCCATCTTAGGTCCCCTTCTCTTCTCCATATTTACAAATAACCTGTCTACTTCACTCCCAACATCCTCATGCATTCAGTATGCAGATGATTCAACACTCATCTGTTCTGCTGTATCTCCAGCTGAACTTCATTCTTCCACCCAAAAAGTCTTTACAGCAGCAGAAAACTGATTCCAACATATCTGTCTCATCCTTAATCCCAAAAAAAAAACAAATTATTACTTTTTTCTCCAACTCTCAAATCTGCCCCCTTCTTCTTTTCTATTCTCTCTGACAATGGCACTATCACTACACCTGATTGTTCCACTAAACTTCTAGGTTTTACAAGAGATAATCAACTAAACGTTGATTCCCACATTGACCTAACCATCAAAGCTGTCAATAAAAAGATAGGTGCCCTCTATAGACTTAAGCACTTTTTTACAGCAACTACCAGGGTGTCTCTAGCACAAACTCATCTCATCTCTACATTATTATATGCCTCTCCATCTTTTATCAATCTATCAAAATCTAACCTTCAGAAACTTGCCACATCCTACCACAGCATTGCCAGGTTTGCCACAGGTTCCCAATTTCTTACCCATCATTGTATTTACCTCAAAAAACTTGGCTGGCTTGAACTTCAAAATCTTATTCTTCTACATCAATTAGATACCACCCATAAAATTCTCCATTACCCTACTAATACACCCATACTTACCAACCTTGTTACCCCTTACAGGAATCTTACTTCCCTCCACTCAGCTAGCAAACTGCTAGTAGCTACTCTCAAATCTTACAATAAATCTGGTGACTCCTTGTTCACAAATGTTGTTGGCTCATACTGGAATAAACTTCCTACAGAACTGACTACTTTAGGCTCATCACAACTTTTCAAGAAACAATTAAAGAACTATTTCAAATCACACTGGCTTTGCCCTTGCTCAAATATGACTGACCACAGCATCCAACTTTCATTATAGTTTCTCTCCATTACCTGTTGTTATACATCCATCTCTTCTACTTGTCTCCCTCACTAGTACTCCTCCTCTGTAGCTTACCTAGCATCCACTTGGATATTACTATTCCTATAATATCACTTTCTCTTTACACCAGATATATTACTGCAACCTGTCATCTCATCTATTATTTAAACATGTATGTTGCTTCCTGCTGTGCAAATCTGGTTCTTAAAACTATTGCCTGGCACAAATGTTTATCATAATTGTTAATTCTGCAAATATTGTATAAACTCTATTGTTTGTTATTATTTTTTTGTCATTTACAATTCTTGTTTCTGCAAAGAATATGGGATTAACGATCCTAGCATTATTTTTTTATCTGTTAAATTGCTGCTGTACTGTTACTACGCTACGTTGGAATAGTTTTTTAGATTTTTATATTTGCCTCTTACTGTGCTGTTTTTTTATGTTTATTTACTAGTATATATAGTGGAGCTTTTCTCCTCGGGCCTCTGCTGAAAATGGACATATATCCAGCCAGACTAGCCCAGTCAACAAATGTAAAATAAAATTTTAAAAAAAAATCTGTTCTGAGGGATATGAAGTCAGAAACATACATGGATGTTACCATTTACTGGCTGCAATCCTCAGAGCATGCTACAGAATTCCCAAGGCCAAGAAATGTGTGAGTAGCACACCGAGTATAAGAGTCCAAACTCTGGCCAGTCTGCAGATAGCTCTACAGTTGGAAGTTATGTCAACAACATAACACTATCAGACTTAAATTCATGCAGAGCAGCCATATCCACACAAACCCTGTCAAACTAACATTAGTTCAACTGTATAACAGCAATACTTACATTCTGACCCAATGTGTGGAATATTCTCACCCAGTTTGTTGGGCTATCTCCACAGTGTTTGTTGTAAGAGGTATTCCCAACTACACCCTGTGATACTGTATGTCACACACCACCATGAAGTACTCCTCCCAGGCAAGGGAAAGGAGCAATGCCCACACAAAGTACTCAGTTATAGGAGTGTGTGTTCCATGCTATTGGGTATGGGAATGATACCACAGCTGGTCCACATGCCATTAACCAGTGGGGAACACCAGTTGGTGCACAGGCCATCACACACACACACACACACACACACACACACACACACACACACACACACACACACACACACACACACACACACACACTGAGACTGATGGAGTATACTAACTGAACTGAAAACAAATAAACACAGCTATGTCAAACAAACAAGCCTGTAATGGACTATAGTAGGGGGCTAAAAAGGAAGTTCAAACAATATTATGTCTCAACAACACATGCTGTACTGATATATAGCTGAGCAGAACCTATGACCATAGAAACTGTGCCTGTCTGCAACAATATAGAACACAATTCATAGTCCTGAATCACCCCAGGAAAGGATGGCTCACATTTGACCACTACTGGAGTATGTGTTGCACAATACTGACTGTGACACTGCTAGGCCACACTCAGTGAAAATCATACCATCAGTAACTCTGCTATGACCAGATCTGACTTGTGCCTCTTTTTTCAATGCCAATGTCTTCAACCCATATCATACAGCTGGTCTCACTACCCTCTTGTAGACCTTCCCTATCACTCTTAATGGTACTTGTCTGTCACAAATCACACATGACACTCTTCCCCATCACCCACATCCTGCCTGTACTCATGTCGTCACCTCTCCTCCACACTCACCATTACTCTGGACTGTTGTTTGCCAAGTATTTACACCTATCCACCTTTGCAAACTCTACTCCCTGCATCCTCACCATTCCTCTATCCTCCCTCCCATTCACACACGTATATTCTGTCTTAGTCCTGCTGACCATCATTCCTCCCCCTCTAGACCATACCTCTACTTCTCAAAGGGTTTCCTCAACCTGTTCACAACTCTCACTACAGACCACAATGTCATCTGCAAACAGCACAGTCTCAGGGGACTCCTGTCTGATCATGTTTGTCAACCTGTCCATTGCCACTGTAAATAAGAAAGGGCTCATAGCTGATCCCTGATGTACTCCCACCTCCAGCTTAAACACACCTGTCACTCCCAGTGTAGAACACACAGCTGTCACACTAGCCTTGTACATATCCTGTAGCATTTTTATGAATTCCTCCACCACTCCTGACCACCTCATACAATACCACAACTCCTCTCTAGGCATCCTGTCATATGCTGTCTGTAAATCCACAAAGACACAACGCAGCAACATCCGACCTTCTCTGTATGTCTGCATCAAAACTCTCAGAGCAAACATCACATCTGTACTGCTCTATCCTGGCATGAAACCATGCTGCTGATTAGTAATCCTCACCTCCCTTCTTAGCCAAGCTTCCACCACCCTTTACCATTATCTCATGCTGTGATGGATCAATGTTATCCCTCTGTAGTTACTACAGCTCTACACACCACCCTTATTCTCATAATCAATACCCAAACACATTTCATTCACTTCTTATGCATCCTCTCACTTTCCTAGATTACAGTAAGCAATCCAGTTCAAAAGACCACTGCCATTTGTCCTAAACACATCCATGCTTCCACAGGTATGTCATCTGGACCAATAGCCTTTCATTCTTAAACCTCTTCATAGTTATCCTTACTTCCCCCTTGATAATCTGTTGCACATCCTGATTCACCACACCCACATGATCCAACCTTCTCCCTCTCTCATTCTCTTCATTCAACAGCCCACCAAAGTACTGTTTCATCCTGCTCAACATGCGCTCCTCGCTAGTGAGTGCAGTTCCACCATTATCCTTTCTCAGCCTTATCTGCTGCACATCCTTCCTAGTTACATGCCTCTGTCAAGCCAATTGGTACAGGTCCTATTTTCCATCCTTGTTGTCCAACCTCACATACAACCCTTCAGATGCCGCATCCTCAGCCTTTGCCACCACTCTCTTTGCCATGCACCCCATCTCCCTATACACCTGTCTACTTTCAGCATCTGTCTGACAATTCCACTTCTCCTTGCCCAGCCTCTTTCACTGTATACTTCACTGTACTTCTTCATGCCACCACCAGATCTCCTTGTCCTCCTTCCTCTGTACAGATTTCACACCAAATCCCATTCTACTCACCTCCCTTACTAGCACAGATGCAGTTACTCAGATATTTGCTAACTCTTCACTGCCACCCACTGCCTGTCTTAACTCTTCCCTGAACTCAACCTCACAATCACCCTTTCTCAGTATCCACCATTTGATCCATGGTGACACCCTCACACTCCTCCCCCTCTTTGTGATCACCAACGTCGTCCCACAGACCAACCTTCCATGCTGCCTAACTACACTTTCCCCTGTCACCACTTTACAGTTACCAGTCACCTTCAAACAGGCCCACCTGCATAGGAGATAATCTACCTGTATGCACCTTCATCCACTCTTGCATTTCACCCTATGCCCCTCAGTCTTGTGATGCTATGTACTCACCACAACCATGTCCAACCTCTGTTGTAAACTCCACCAGCATCTCACCTTCTGCATTCCTTTGCTTAATGCCATCCCTACACATCACTTCTGCATCCCCTCTGTCCCCTTCACCAACATGCCCATTGAAATCTGCTCCAATCACCACTCACTTACCCTAGGGTACACGCATCACCACTTCATCCAACCACACCAAAGTACGTCTGTCTCATCCATCACACATGCAATTAGTGGAGCATATGCACTACAACTGTCAACATTACACCTTCAATTCCAAGCCTCCTGAACATCACTCTACCCAACACTCTTATCAGCTCCACAAACACTCTTGGCATAATGTTCCTTCAGGTTAACCCCTACACCAGGTTCCCCTCCCATACACACCATGATAAAACTATTTGTACCCGACTCCAATACACACAGCTGTACACCCCTTCCATCTGGTTTCTGGTACGCACAATATATCCACCTTTCCTCTGTCCAGCATATCAGCTAGCTCTGTCCCCATACCAATCATACTCACATTAACAGTTCCTACCCTCACTACCACACACCTAGCCTTTCACCTCTCTGCCTGCCATATGAGCATCAGACATCCTCCAGGGTATGTCTGTGAATGCAAAGGCTACTGCACTATCAAATGACATATGCCTGTTACAGAAATATGAAAAAAGTGTCACTAAATGCAGCCCATAGCCCAACATGTATGTGCGTTGTCCTACTGATGTCCTGCCCTAACAGGTTGACATGACTGACTTGAGCAGCAAGACTGTCATTACTGTGTGCCATACTGATATAGAACAGAAATGTAAAGCTGGTATTACCTGTGCATATGTATGTATGGGGACTATATTACGTTATCGAATAATAATGTATTCGAAAACATAATAGTCGACCCGTAAATGTCGAAGTGGCAAAACTTCGAACATTTACAAAAAATACAAAAACACACCCAAGCAAACCATTTAAACACTGTAAGTAGTGGGGCAAGCCCCCCTGCACCCTCCACATGGAGGGCTGCACCCGCCCACACACCCTGCTACTTAAATATACCAACTCCGAGATCGCCATGCAGTGCAGACAATGGAAAATGTCAATTTCCACACTGTACAGAGATCTCCATTGAAATGTTTGACATTTTACGACTTCGATATTTATTGGTCGACTATTATGTTTTCAAATACATTAGTATTCGATAACGTAATATAGACCCATATGTATGGGTAGGTGTACCTGGCTGCCTCATAACTACTGACATGAGATGCAAAATATCAGGTGAATAAGCTGTACATGTTGCACACATGTGTAACCTTAGTTTCTGTGCATCCAACAGAGTTACACCTCTACAGCTACTGGTGGTGTCATTGCTTTGGCACAGACATGGGTAGTATAATAAGCAGGAGTATCACGTTGAAATTGTAGAGGTGGCCAACTGTGTTCTGACCCTGTGTCCATGCCTACTACAAACAGATATATGACCACCCACATAGCTGTATGGCCTCAGCAATACCTTACTTGTAAAACCTGTCTCCACGAAAGTAAAGAAGACCCCTTTGCTGGACAGCGGCAATGCACAAAGCACATAATGTGATACTATATTGGTTGTACAGGGCAAAGTAGGGGCAGGCACCAACTGAACAGCATGTCAACCTTTGTCTGAATGAGCATAATAGGTCACAGGTGGATTGCTATAAGGCTAACTTTGAGTATAAATTGGACACATCCACTAAGGGCAATCACAAGGCCATCTTCACATATGACTTCAGTTTCAGAGGCACCACCCCATCCCACTCTGTAATGGTGGTCAATTACAGCACATACACACACACCATAGCTACAGCCAGCCTGCTGCAGACAGGTTTAGGGCAAAGATCACCACCCTGGATCACCATCAGTATAGGTGGATATGCACAGCACATGCACCCCTCTCCTCATCATCATGGATCAGGTCCAAACTGCCTAATCAAAGTTCACAAAAGCAAGTCCCCTTGGGCCCTGATAACGTTCCTATCTGCATCCTACATGAACCCAGGCATATGCTTCCAGCTCCATTACACACTGTATGCAAGCAAAGCCAGAGCACCATTGACATCTCATCTGCAAGGCACACGGCCACTGTTATCCCTCTACACAAACGTGAAAGATGAATGCTGGTTTATGCAATGTATTGGCCCTCACTGGAGAGAACATAACACATCAGGACCAGGAGTGCAATGCATGTTCATACAGTGGTGCCAGGTACAGGGGTATGATGTGTTAGTAAGTGGTGGCTAATGATAGTCCATCTGCATGTGCTGGCTCTGTAAAGAACTCTGGGGAATGTCTGAAATTATGTTATGTGTTTCCCTGTGTATGTCTTCCTGGTGACATGCAGCAGCAAATGCCTTACACTGATGCAGAGACAGCAGCCATCACAGAAGCTGTAATCTTAAACTATGGCACCCTTTCTGGCCGTAGCCGGCAATATCTGCAGGAGCAGACTGCCCTGTCAGATGAGATTGCCCACAGAGTTAATGTGTTGGGCCACCATGGATGCATATTATCAGGTCAGGCATAGAGCAACTGACCTAATACATCATGCATGGCAAAGGGCTGCTGCTGTAGTGAGGGACTGTACTACTACCAGTGGGGGGCCAGCCACACAGGCCCCACCTACAGTGACAGAGGAGCTCCTTGCCAACCTTGGGGTAGCCCCCATACAAACTCAAACAAGAGAAACAGCAGTTGTGTAGGTGGGTGTCACTCAGACAACAGGCGAGGAGCATCCAGGTAAGGTCAAAGTGCACATCAATGTAATGAGGTAGCATTTAAACTGTCTTCTACAGAGTTTCTAGATGCATATGTCAGTGCAAAATGGATTAGTGGGTAGGGTGCAGTAATGCACACAAGCACACATCTATGATAAATTACAGCAAATTGTGTAATATTATAGTGTAAACTTACATGTGCAGAAATGTAGCATTCATAGATTCAAAGGTTCATAGGTATGTTCATAGTTAGGTACTAGGCTATTGGCCCTAGGGCCTATACAAGCCTAGCCAAAAAGGTAACCTGGCTTTTGCCACCCAAGAAAATTATTTTCCTGTGCCCCTGTCAAGCAGAGCCACAGAAGTGATACCTGGGGTGAATTTCATATTTCTCATCAAATCATCAAGGTTTTTCTTGAAGAGTGCTAATGAGGAGCTCTGTTTGACATAGATAGGTAGTCTGCTCCAGAGTATGGGAAGTCTCTGGCACAGGAATCTAATCACTCCAGCATGTTCTGTTTAGTGTGGTGACAAGGTTTAGGTCCCTAGAGTGTGTAGCTTGAAGGGATTGGGATTTATTTAAATGGATTTGACATAGCTTTGTATGATAGGCAGAGATCACCTCTTAGTAGGCGCTATGTGATGGAGTAAAGCTGGAGTTTTTTTGAGATGGTCTGCGTAGGGCATCTGTTTGAGGCCAGTAATCCTCTTTGTGAGGTATTTCTGTGGCCTTTCCAGTTGTTGTAAAAGTCTTGTGAGGTGCATACCATATGGAGGCTTTGTACTCTATAATAGGTCTAATGAGTGATGAGTAGAGGGGAACAATGACCTCTTTTTTTCTGGATGAGAAACCTTTTGTGATGAGGTGTGCCACATAGAAGGATTTCCTGACCACTGTGGTGATGTGATTATCAAAGGAGAGACTACTGTCCACCTGTGTCCCAAGGTCTCTTATAACACTTTCAGTGTTAAGTAGAACACTGCCTATGTGGTAGTTCATGGGTACAGAGTTTTTGCCAAAGGGGATGACAATGCACTTTTTAGCATTGAGCTTGAGGCCATGGCTTTGACACCAAGCATTTGTTTCAGTGAGGCCTTTTTGTAGGATGTCCACATCGTTAGAAGTTTTGATTATGGCACCTAGTTTGCAGTCATCTGTGAACTTAGTCAAAGACCTTCTGTGTTAGCCTGTACTTCAAAGAAGTAGATGCCAAACAGGAGAGGACCCAGGACTGAACCCTGTGGTACTCCACTTGTCACTGGTCTGAAGTCTGATTTGGAGTCTGCTACTTTCAAAGTGTGGGTTCTGTCAGTTAGCCAAATGACAACCCATCTTGTGACATAGGGATTTATACCTAGTTTAGTGAGTTTATCTATAATTCCAGAGTGGGGGGTGGTATCGAACACCTTGGTGAGATCTAGATAGGCTGTGTCAACCACCTTACCCTCATCTATGGCTTTGGTGACTGCTTCAAAGAAGTCTATCAGGTTTAGAAGACATGATCTGCCTTTTACAAACCCAAACTGTGTGGGGTCCAGAGTTTGGAGATCTCTAATGTCTTTGTTTATGAGTTCCATGATGATACGTTCCATGGCCTTGCAGACCAGGCTCATCAGGCTAATGAACCGGTAGTTCCACGGGTCTGTCATGGCTCCCCCTTTGTGGAGTGGGATAACCATCATGGTGTGCCATTCAATGGGCACAAAGCCTGAGGTGAGGCTATGACTGAACATGACACTTAGGTGGGGTACCAGTTCATTCTGCAGTTCATGTAGAAGGCAGCCTGGGATGTTGTCAGGTCCCATGGATGCTGTGTTCTTGGCTTTGGAGAGTAAGGTTTTTACCTGTGCAGCCATGATTACAGGAACTTTGCATTCTTCCGGTATAGAGATGGGCCCTTTAAGGGGTGAGAGGGGGCAAAGATAGCACTGAACCTATCTGCCAGGATGTTGGCAATATCAGTTGGTTCTGTATATTTAGTGCCATTGTGCTGTAACTCAGAGCAGATCAGAGTGTTGCCATTGAGATTCTTGACTTAGCTATAAAATGCTTTGTGGTTGTCTTTAGAATCAGTGGCAATTGTGTTTTCATAACTAGCTTTGGAGGATTTTATGAGGGATCTCAGCTTCTTACTGAGGCTGACCATGGAGTTCCCCCAATCATGGGATTTTACTCTTTTTTGCAACAGTTTCTTTCTTCTGTTGTAGAGTTTGTTTATGGCAGAAGACCACGAGATTGGCTTCCTTTTTTTGGAGGATAGCATCTTGGTTCTGTTAGGGATAGCACCATCCATGCACTCGTGTAAGTGTTTATAAAGTGCATTTGTGTAGGATTCAGCAGTCATATCTCTATTGTCCATCTGCATGGATGTCGTGAAGTTTGCCACTTCTGTCTTAAGAAGCGTGAAGTTGGCTTTGGAGAATTTTTTTACGGTTGTTTCCCTAATAGGGGGTGGGACTGGGATTTGGATGTCTAGGGTTATTAGCTTTGGTCGGATCTGACCAACAAGGAATTGACCTCTGGTGTGGAACACTGGTCGCCCATGTTGGCGATGACCAGGTCTAGGATATTGCTGCCCCTGGTGTGGGTGTGGATAAGTTAATCCAAAGTGTTGGAAATGATGAATTCCAGAAAATTTTGAGCAAAAGAGTTGGTACATGAGTAGTTTTCCCTGTTAATGATGGGGTAGTTGAAATCACCCATTATTTGGGTGTTGCATTGTACCCTAATATTTTCCAGTGTACCAAGAAAAGCGGACTTGGAATCCTGGGGCATGGCGGGGGATCTATAGCAAGCTACAATCTGGATTGCGGTCTTGCCCAGAGTTAGTTGTATTTGGATAATCTCGGATGCATTATGCTGAGCAACTAGCTTGGACATGTGGATATCCTTAATGAATATGGACACGCCACCACCTTTAGTGTTTCAGTCCTGATTAGGTGGTCGAAAGGTGTGGTATGAATTGAAGCCTGGTATTGCAGGGGTGCTCTCTGGAGCTTTGAACCAGGTCTTTGTCACTGCACAGATGTCGATGTTCTCTATTTTAAGGAGTGCCTCGAATGAGTGCATTTTGAGGTTTAGACTTCTAGCATTGAGTAGCGTTACACTCAGATTTTGCTTGGTTGGACCTGTTATGGTGGAGAATTTGTCATTTGAACATTGCCTAAAAAAGGCACTATAGGGGTGGCAGGAGCCTTGCCAGTATCCAGAATATCAAGGGCGACAGGTACAGGCCATCTCTGGCAAAGCATCGTGGTCTGCCGATCATGTCATCCCAGGCAGATAGATACTGGATTCTCTTAGAATCACACCAGAAGCTTAGCCAATTGTTGAAGTCAATCATTTTGTCCTTGTACTGTGGTATCATTCTGGGTGATGGCAGGATGCTACTCAGGGCTAGGGTCATAACTGCCTGAGGTACAAGGTCAGACAGCTCCTCCATGTCTCTTTTCATGTAGTCCAGGGAGGTACATCTCAGGTCATTCACACCAACATGGACAATGACAGAGTCATATTTGTGCTTGTTGTGGAGTGACCTGAGTGCATGCATTATGTGATGGATCCTGGCACCCGGCAGGCAGCTAACAGTAACTTTCTACTTGTTAGCCTGGTGAGTGGAACATCAGTGTGCCTGACTATAGTGTCACCTATGACTAGAGTGTTGGGTACGTTATGCCTTATGGGCTGTAATTGAGTGGCACACGGAGTTTATGGGCTATGTGTCATTTGGCTTGTGTTGGGGGGGGTGGAGTTTGCTTGCATTTCTGCTTTGGAGGTCTCAGTTGTTTGAGCAGATTTTTACTGAGAGCAACCATGAATGTAGGCATGTGTTTTGTCCTTCTATGTGTGTTTTGGTAGTGTAGGTTTTGAGGGAGTATGTGATGAGTGTTGTGTGGTGCAAGTGTTTACCTTCTCCTCTTGACTGTCTAGTCCAGTCTTCGGTGAAGAGAGCTTTGCTTCCAGTTTGGCTATATAAGTGCATCTCTCATAGGTTGTAGTGTTGGGTGGTAGGAGGAGAGGATTGTCTGTGTGCATGAGGCAATTGCTGCATTGCCCCAAGATGCCCAGATTCATCAGGTAGACAGGAGAAAATACCGGGAGCTGACCTGTAGACATGCCTGGATAGGTGCTTATTTATTAAGTACTAAAAACTGTTTTCTTCTAGACAAGTGAGGAAAGTTGAGTGCTGTAGTAATTTGTAGCTTATTTAGTGCTTACAACGAGTTCTGAACAAGTGCTGAGCTCAAAAACCAGATTTGAGTGCTAAAACTAAAAAGCTGGCTAGTTCCAATGGAAAATTTGAAGATCAGACTTTATGGTGCCAGGAATAGTTTAACCCTAGTTAAACGGGGGTGGGGTGGGGCTCAGGAGCTTTCAAACAGTCATGAATACAGCAAATATGTATCTGGACTCTAGACTTGTGACAGGAAAGGGGGGAAACAAGCTTAGAATTTTTTTTCAGTAAAGTGGAAATGGAGAAAGCTGGAACAGAAGTTAATTCAAGGTTAAGAATCTGAGTGGGTTGGCCTTCACAAATGTTCTCTATTAGATTGAATGAACTAATGACACTAGACTGGGAGGAGTGTCACAGATCAAATATACAGTATAGATGAGCAACTGCAAAGCTACCAAGTATAAGAACACCACAACAGTAGGGAGGGTGGGTTGGAAACTATTACAGCTCCTAGCTGTAGCCACTAAATGAAAGTTATCTTGTAACACTGCCTAATGTGAGTCTGCTGACAGTACTTCTCCCTCACAACTACATAGGTCCCTCTGGTCTGCACATGGGACAGCAGCCTTAACCCAGTAAGTATGGGGTTTCCCTGTTGTGGCTCACCAGTACCTCAGGCATGCTAAAGGTAATGCATGTAACCATGCACACAACTGTTACACTCTGGCATTTGGCAATACATTCCTGTTAACCTGTGGTGGTGTTTACTGCATTGCATCATGGTGGTCATGACAGGGGCCTATTTGCAGTTGTCACATATCTGTAGCATACCTCACAACCTGTCATTGCAGGACACATGGACAAAGACTGACAAAATGGTGGGACAAAGGCCCAAAACTAGGGTCATATTGTAGAAATTAGTGGTATGCAGTGCATATAAATGGCATACACACCTGTTAGAATGCCAGGTATGTGTGATATACAATGAGAGCACAATAGACAATTTCAGAACACTGCCAACCTTTCATGTGACCTATAACCTGTACAATTCAATTGTAAAGCAAATAAATCTGTTAGGGGAACAATAATGATACATAACAATAGTACAGCAACCAAGATGCATATGTATGAACAGGCTGAAGCTAGTACTGTGTTAAGGCAGCTTTCAATATAACTACAGCAGTACATCTTATTGGGTACACAACAGCCATCAATTACAGAGACTCTTTGATTAACAGCAACTAACGGTCAGCTGTCCTACCAGGATTATCCTAACATATACCCATTTACCTGCTACAGCAACAGCCATGGTTCACATAGAGCTGATTAAGCTGCTAAGGGACCACATGTTCGAGATTTATCAGCCTGGAGAAGGGTTCCCAAACATTTCCACAGCATTGCACATACCATGGAACAGAGTGCAGACAGTCATCAAAAAGTGGTGAAAATATGGCGCTACAGTGACATTGTGAAAGAGTGGACATCCCACCAAAGTCTATGAGAATACAAGACCAAAACTGGTCAGGGAGGCTGCCAGGGACTTTGCAGCAACAGTGAAGGAGTAGCAGGAATTCCAGCAAATACTAGCTATGTACTACATGTCACAACAACCTTCCGTGATCTCCATATGTCCTGCCTATAGGGTAGGATTGGAAGATGGCAGAAGTTCCTCACACCAAACAATATCCAGGCCTGGTGAAAGTCAGAAAACAATACATCAGGTTTCCTAAAAGTAAGTGGGAAAATGTTTTATGGTAATATGGGACCACGGTTGTAGTCAATGGCCACAATTCTGACAGGTGCGTTTGGCACAATGTCACCACTGCACATCACCACAACAAAACCACACCCACGGTGAAGCATGGGGATGGCTGTGTCCTGCTTTGGAGTTGCTGTTCACAAGCTGGAACTGGGGCTGTAGCCAAGTTAGAGGGGATTATGAACAGATCCAAACACTGGTCCCTTGTGGCTCCAAAACGTTCTGGTGTTTGCCACATAGCTGTGGATGGTGAGGAATTCCACCTTTCCACACAACAATGGCCCAAGCCATACATCCATAACAACAAAAGGATGGCTTCACCAGAACACATGCAATGTTCTGCACTGGCCGAGTCAGAGCCCACACCTACCTCCAATAGGATATATGCAGGGCGACCTGAAGAGGGCAGTACACAGGGGATGCCCTTGCAATCTGACATAATTGGAGGTGTTTTGCAAGGGAGAGTGTGCAAACATGGCAAGTGAAGATGTGCCAAGCTGTTAGATACCTTCACAAGAGGACTGCATGCTGTGATTAAATTAAATGTTGCTTTAACAGAGTATTACTTTAAGGGTATGCACACTCATGCAAACAGCCTATTGTACCTATTTCAGTTACCAGATGTTATGTGTATGTTCTTCATTTGGATTGCACAGGTCATATGTCATATGAAATGATGGCAATGTTATAACCTGATTTCTGAGGTCTTATGCGATATATCAAGAAATCCTGGCATGTTAACATGTGTGCGTACACTTACTATATCCAGTGTAAGCTTGTTAGGCTGTTTGAGTAACCAGCTTTGTTGTAAAACACATGTACTGCAGGTTATGCAGTCTGCACCTCCAATTACGACATTACTTAGTGGCAACAATCCACAGGCCAACCCAGTAATGTATCAGATATACACAGGAGTTATGAGAAACAGACCAAACATATAAGCCACACATGAAGACATTCATCAAAACCTTGTACAGTCGGGGGGGTGTTCTGTAGGTGTTGCCACAGTGTTATACAGGTAAACAGCAATAATTTACATGGGTGCAGTGTGTGCTAGGTGAAGGGCCATCACCTACTGACACCACTCAGATATCCCAGAGGTGTATATTAGTAGTAATGGTAATTGGAAAGGGCTACAATGCATGATGCTGAGGGTCTGTCCAGATTGCATATGTTATTGTCTGACTGGTTGTCGAGAATGCCCCCAGTCAGCTAATGTGAGGTCTGTGTAATGCCTTTGAGGCACCTCACCTGTTTGTGTGTCTGTGTGTGTGTGTATGTACCAGCAAACATTATAGTGCCAGTAGTGATTTACATATGTTGCTTTTCCCTCACAGGAGGACATGGTGGCTGTGGTTCCTCCTGCTCTGAAACTGATTTCAGTGTCTCTGCAGAATCTGACCATGATGATGCTCATATTGAGGCACAATTGGGGTTGTCAAGGGCTGATAATGTGCCATCGGTTGGCATCCCACTATTGTCAACCCCATCCTTACACACAGTCACAATGTCCACACATACCCCATCACCAGTGGCCACATATAATGGACAGTTGGCAGGTGGTGGCATGGAACAGGCTACTGTGGTGACTATGGCAAGTGAGGATGCAGGCACTAGCCATAGCCAGAGTTCTGGCAAGGTCTCATACAGGCAGATGGGCAGGGGTGGTTAGAGGAGGATTGCAGCCCGTCATGCCCCTGTTGCAAGTGCCATGGCAGCAGTCACCAGATGGATGTTTCAGGCTGTTATGGGGGCACAGGCATGTAATGAATGTAATAGCAGACATATACGCTGGGCCATGGATGAGCACATCCCTGGTGTCCGTGTCAATATGAACTCACTGCAGCCATCTGTGAGTATATTTGGGTCATGGATAGATGTTTGGGGGAGACCTTAGCACTCCTTGACCATGGAATAGCTTTGCCTGAGCATTTGGCGGACACTGGCCAGCAACCATGTGGCTGTAGGGCCGCACCACGATCAGCTGAGGGTCTACATGGCCATGCACCATGACATTCCCATGCTGGCAGTACCACCAGCACTACTGAAGGGGGTATGCTGTCTATGCCACAATGCAGCAGGCCATGGGCACATGATCCTGGCCAGTCCCAACAGGGATGCAGTTCCAGCAGGCAGCAGTCACAAGCGAGGAGTAGTACTTCATCTGGTCTCAGCCCTGGTGGTGCCGGTGATACCCTCAGCAGGCCCAGTTTCGGTGTCCGTGGCCAGAGACGGGGAGCTGTACACCCTGCCATGTATGGCCCACAGCTGTCCAAGAAGCCCCTGTGTAGGGTGCCCACATATTGTGACTATGTGCATACAAACACACACACATCAACATCAGAAGAGTCACACACACACACACACACACACACACACACACACACACACACACACACACACACACACACACACACACACACACACACACACACACACACACACACACACACACACACACACACACACACACCACTCCTGCACTTCCCATTTAATGAACACTTACCCAAACACACACACATGATATTTACCATGTGGCCCAGCCTAGGCTTCTGGCAAACCCATACAACACCCTTTGCATATGATGATACATGTGCCACATCTATGCCATCCATACCATTGATGCAGGGACATGCTTATATGAGCCTTATGCACAGGGTGACTTTAGTAGAGTGTAGGTATTTAATGCTGTGTGAGGTGCTGTCATCTGGCATTTGTAATGGGTACACATCAGAGTGTGTGTGTGTACCTTTTCAGCCATGATGCATTATTGGTGTTAGTAACACTAAGCAAATTGTTTCTCACATGCTGTATTCTGTTTGTGTTCCAGATGTCTCTGTGTTAGCAGAATGTGGCCCTGCAGACATCACCAAAAAGGGGTATGGCAATGTAGTAACACATCAAACACATCATTTTCAGGGTACAGCTGCATCTGCACACATTTCCCAGGTCTGTGTAACAGTTCTTGTATGTGCCTCTCAGCTTATAGAGCTAAGAGATTGTATCTCAGTTGATGGTGGATGAAATCAGCTCTAGTATAGTGGACAATTGTACGTGTAGTGGGTGGAACACACCTCAGATTGCTAATGCCCTCAACTCTAGAAGATATTGTGTCAACCAAACACACAGAGAATGCTGTTCACACACTCACACATGCACGCACAGGATCACAGATGCCAGTGTTGTGTTTGGAACCCCTATCCATCAAGTTGTGGTGCCACACTTTTATGTGGTTATTGCAGGTAGCACACGACTACTAGTGTGATAAGTGTTACAAGGTACATGTAAGGTGAATATCATCACGTGGCCTTGCGGGGTATGGTAATGGTTGCTGTACTGGGTGTGTGAATACTCATAATAGTGCCGCATACAAGTCTACACACTCACATCCACTGCTATATACAGCAATGCACACACACACACACACACACACACACACACACGCACACACGCACACACGCATGCACACACACACACACACATATACACACACTTGCCAGTACTGACATTAGCAGACCACCCTATCTTGTTATTCATACCAAACTATTCTATACTGTTGCAAAGGGCTTATAGGGCTGAAGAGTGTCTGCAGATACTGCTATGGTTTATGTGAACAGTGGACCTCATACAGTAGGCTTAGTACTGAGATCAATGGGTTCAAGGAGCCATAGGTGTGTACGTGGCAAATTGCCATGGAGGTCTTACAAGGCTAGCCCATGGGAATACACTGGCATTATGCCACCTGACGATACTCCCCAGTGTGTCTAATGAGCATAGTCACTGGAGTGATCCCCAGGGTGGGTATTCTATCCCCCATCCACTCCTCCTGATTTTTCTTGAAGAGGGCCAGTGATGTGCTTGGCTTGACATGTATGAGGCATCTATTCCATGGCGTGGCCAGTCTCTGGGTTGTGAACCTGTCCCTCCAGCATGTCCTGTTGATTGTGAGGATGAGGTTGAGGTATCTGGAGTATGTTGTGTGGACAGAATGGTTTCCTCGGATGTAGCATTCCTGACAGGGTTGGGTCAGACATGGCTGTGTATGTCAGGCAGAGATCGCATCTAAGTAGCCAATATGAGACAGAGATACATTGCAGTTGTTGGAGTCTGTCCATATGGGGCAAGTGTGTAGTACCTAAGATCGTCTTTGTGAGGTGCATTTACAGCCTTTCCTGTTGTTGCTGGTGTCCAGTGGGGTACATGGCAAATGGACCATAGCACACATTGATTGGCCTACTGAAGGGTGTGTACAGGGAAACACTGTACTTTTACTTCCCAGATTCAACACCCTGAGTCAGGAGAAGTGACACATGGAAGGGCTTTTGGAAGACAGTGTCATTGTGGTGGTCACTATACAGCTCAATGTTAACCTGGGTTCCCAGTTCCTTTATACCAACATCAGGGTTTAGTGGAAAACCATCAACATATTACTTTATGGGAACAATGTTGTACCTAAAGGGGATGGCGGCACATCATCTGGCATTGCACTTATGTCCAGGGTTCTGACAACAGTCATAGGTATCAGAGAGGCCTTTGTGAAGGCTGTCAACCTCACATGGGAAGGGGGTAATAATAGCATCCACCTTGTAATCATCTGCAAACATTGTCAACCAGGGTGCCTTTGTATTGGGCTGGTCCTCAGAGGTGTGGATCCAAAAGATGAGGGATCCCAGGTCCACAACCTGTGGGACTCCACTTGTGACTGTTCAGCAGTCTGACATGGAGTCCGCTGCTTTCACACTGTGGGTTCTATCTGTGAGCCGGTTTGCAGACCACCTACTGATGTAGGTGTGGCTGCCTACCTGACTGTGATTGTGTATGATTCCTTAGTGGGGAGTGATATCCAAGGATTAGATGGGCAGTCTATCTTTTTTTTTTTGTATTCCATACTGTCACATAGTTATTGCACGTGGCACAATGCTTATAGGGCTGCAGAGTGTCTACAGGTCCCTCTACAGTGGATGACAACTGTGGGGCTTGTAATGTGGACACTGGGACATGTACTGGGTGGGCAACAGAAAAAATAGCAAAACCCACCCCCAATGGATATGGTTCTCACACAAACACAACAACCCCCCACAAAAAGGTACTGTTCACACACACACATACACACACACACACACACACACACACACACACACACACACACACACACACACACACACACACACACACACACACACACTTGCCTGGACTGAGATTAGAACCCCTACCTATCTATTTATTGCCACTACAGTGTTACACATTTATCAAATGCAGCACAGAGCTTATAGGGTGAAGGTTGTCCAAAGGTACGTCTAAGGTGAGGAACATCACCAGCCCTTGTAAAGTATGGCAATGGGTGATGTACTGGGTGAGAGAGGCTACAAAATACTTTAAACTACACAGATACATACTTACACACACACATTTGCCAGAACTAGGATTAGAATTCCTACCTAACTAGTTATTTGTACTATAGGATTACACAGTTATCGCACACACCACAGAGCTTATGGGGTTGAGGTCTGACAAAAGGGACTTCTAAGGTGACTGATATCTGCAGGACTGCTAATGTAGGGAAAAGAGAAGTGTACTGGGTTTGAATGTATCCAAAATCTTTAACATGTAAACACACACACACAATTTAACATTTGCCAGGACTGAGAGTAGAACTCCTACCTAACTATTTATTTATAATATAGTGTTACACAGTTATTGCATGTGCCACAGAGTTTATGGGGCTAAGGCCTGATGAAAGGGACTTCTAAGGTGACTGATATCTGCAGGACTGCTAAAGTAGGGAAAGGGGAAATATACTGGGTTTGAATGGACCCAAAAGCTTTAACTTGTAAACACACACACACACACACACACACACACACACACACACACACACACACACACACACACACACACACACACACACACACACACACTCTCTTTTACATTTGCCAAAACTGAGATTAGAACTCCTACCGAACTAGTTATTTGTACTATAGTGTTACACTGTTATCACATGCACCACAGAGCTTATAGGGCTGAAGCTTGATGAAAGTGACTTCTATGGTGACAGACATCTTCAGGACTGCTAAAGTAGGACAATGGGAAGTGCCCTGGTTGGGGAAGGCCTATTCATTCCTAAGTTTCTCTAAGTGTATGAGCATGCGCAGTGTGACCTTCTACAGTACTTGTGAGACTCCATTCCAAGGATTGTTGTACTCCAGTCTGGTTTGTTTTGTGCTACAGCCATACATCTCAACCTGTTGGTGCAGGATAGCTGGAGATAGCCTATCAAAATGTTGAGACAATGGGCCATCAGTGATTGTGACTATTTCTCTCAGTAATGTATGGGTTGCTAGGGTTACAGGGCTTGTTTTAGCAGACATCTGACATATATGTCATTTGACACTGTCATGTATTGTTTCAGTACCTAGTGACATACCTCCTCAGATCATCACAGTGATTTACCAGAGGAATACAGGATGGATGATGCACACATCAGGATGATGGGCCAAATGCTATGCATTCTTGCACAATCCAGCCTGTTGAGAGGTGTGCCTACAAGAAATTGACTGATGGTGCTGTGAAAATGGTCCAGCACCTTGGTGATATATTACAATAGTGGGATCTCTGTGCATTTCTGTTCTGGCCTTGTCTGATTTCCAATCCACGGTTGGGTAATCTAAGTCAGACAGGATGAGGGTGACAGGCAGACTCCGGATAGATTTGTAGGGGATAAGATATGTGGGGGAGTGTCCTGGTTTAGCTATGTTTGCCTATAGCTACCAGTACATTGCACAGGGGGTATTCTCAAAGGTTTACTGCAGTTGGAGGGTATTGTGTGTGTCAGGCTGTTTGACCAGCCTGGAGGTGTGTTTGTCTCACATATATGTATGGCTCCCTCATTTTGCTTTGATGGCCACATTTTGGGGTCAGGATGTTGCATAAGATGAGTGATCAGGGAAGGGTGTGTTACTCCCCATGGTTGTGGGCCAGGGTTCTGTGGGTGCAGACATGTCATCATCTTCCAGGGTTAGGACTGCCTGCAATGAGAGTATTCCCATGTTTAGACTCCTAGCCCTGCCTGTTGACTGTATAGTGTATCACAGAATGTCCACATCTATGACTCATATATCTTACTGGTTACCCAAGCAAGTGTGGTTTTCAAGGAAAAGTGTTTTGCAAGTCACTCAGGGTTGAAGTTAGATATTACTGACAGTTGACATTGCAATTTCAAAGTTCATACCCATCAGACATTCCATGCTACTACAATCATTCCATCAACGTTATAACATTCTTAGAGCAGTATTTCAAAGGTGTCCTTCTCTTTGGACCTTTTTCACCCCATTATTCATGGCTTTGTCCAGATTTCTGGCTCTCTGACACTGGCAAGTTTTCTTCAAGCAGTTAGCAGCATGGCCTTTCTTTGCATTTTGTAGAGTGAGTTATGTTGGTGTTATGGACCCCATGACACTCCCTAACAGGGCACTGTGGGTGAGGCATGGGCATTTTCCATAGGCCGATAGGACAGGTGTGACAGATGCAGGCCATCTGTAACAAGGCAGTGCATTCTGATGATCATATTATCCCCGGCTGCCAGCTGTGGACAACCCTGGAATGGTACCAGTAAGTCGACTGTTGGTGTTAGTGACAATTGCTTTCTGTTTATGTTGAGCCATCACTCTAGTTGATGGCTGGATGCTGCTAAGTCTAGGGACATGTTACTGCATTTCTATGGGACTATGAGGGGTGACACATCTGTACACAATACACATTTGCAAAGACTGTGCTGATATTTGCTTAACATTTTGGTGCCATTTAGCATACTGGTGTACCCTACCTTTGAGACTACAAGCATAACAGTATTGACCACAGGTCAGATTGTTCTGGTATAAACATTTGTAGTTTCAAACTTTTTACCTTTCAAAGCCATATTGACACTGCAAGACCTGCTATGATATCCATATTTAAAAGTCTGTAATTGGGGATTTCATGGATGTCACCATGTGGGGGTCTTTGCCAGACATTTCTGTATAGTTTTCTACAGCTGATCTGCTGATTGAGGCTGAGGGTGAGTATGGGACCCCCACTTTGACATCCATGCATGTGACCTATGACCCCCCCCCCAGTTATTTGGCTCACCACATGTACTTCAGTGGTATTTGTCAACTAGGGTGGTACTGCATGGTGTGGGTAGGCCAGTACTCAGAATCACTTCCTGCTGTCCCACAGAGCTGTCAATTGTCTGTTGATATCCAAGTAAGTCACCCCATTCTCTTACATGCTTGATTCAATACCATAGATATGCTATCAGAACATTCTACTCCATTCATTTATTTTGTTAAGGAGAATGACTTACTTTGTGCCTGAGGCTGTTGTGAGGATGATTCTTGAGGGCTGACTAAGTCTGATGCATGATGTACACTGCCTATACATAGTAAGGTATAGGTGGTGTGATGTTTGACATCCATTTTACTGTGTGTGTGAGTCATTGAGAGAGATCAGTCCCTCTGGCCCTACTGTGTCAGTGTATGTGATATGCATTGCCTCTTTGTCAAGGACAGGGCATACTGGGCACTTCTCCATCTGCCTACAGGGGCAGGCTCAGGATGTTCCTCCTGTGAGTTCCTCTGTGCCTGTGGATACCTTGCCAATGGTGGGGGGCTGTGTGGCCCTTCCCAATTTTGTTCCTGCTGCAGCTGTTTCCACAGGATCACATTGTGTAGCATGGCACATACTATGAAGATGTGTGCACATATGGCTGGAGAGTACTGCAAGGCTCCACCAGATATGTCAAGGCAGTGGAACCGTGACTTGAGCATCTCAAACACATACTCTATAATGATCCTGGTTTGTGCGTGTGTCTC
Organism: Protopterus annectens; assembly: GCF_019279795.1. Classification (NCBI taxonomy): domain Eukaryota; kingdom Metazoa; phylum Chordata; order Ceratodontiformes; family Protopteridae; genus Protopterus; species Protopterus annectens. The sequence continues at coordinate 1,976,324,821 of NC_056725.1, read as the reverse complement.
ATTATGGCATTCTTGCGTTTTTGTGTGTGCATTTCTGATGGGAGTCATCATCCACGGCTGAAGTGCATAGACAGCATCCCCCACAAGATGGCCATTTGGGATGTCTGCACTGGCAAATGTTCGGTACAGCTGTGATGAATGCCAGATTTGGGAGTCATGATAGCTTCCAGGGCCGCCAGCACACACATTCATGATAAGGCCCTGGGCATTGCACATGACCTGGCAGTTGATAGAGTGAAACCCCTTGTGGTTTAGGTAGACCCTACTCTCGTCACTGGTTGGTGCTTTGATGTGGATGTGCGTGCAGTCTATGGCACCCAGTACCACTAGGTATTCTGCTACACAGTGGAATTGATGCATATTGCTGGTCCTCTCCTCATGAGTGCTGAAGAAGTAAATGTGTTCAGCGGCATGTGGTCGCATGGCATCCAGGAACTGGTGGAGTATCCTGGATGCTGATGCCTGTGAGACCCCCATGATATCCCCAGTTGGTCTTTGGAAAGTATCTGTAGCTAGTATTCTTAAGGCTACACTTACCTTGGCATCCACTGGGATGGGTTCACCTCTGTTGGTTCTGGATCTGAGGTGAGGCCGGCACAGCTCAACAAGTTTCTGAATTATGTCCCTGTACACCCTGTAGCACTCTACTATCTCCAGATCATGTAGCCCCTGGTAGGTTACCCTGGGACTGAACACTCTTTTCTTCCTCCTTGGTCTATGTTGGTTGTCAGCATTATCCTCCTCACCACCCTCAGTCTCTAGCATATACTGATAGATCAGAACAACAGCAGCCCCTAACATGTTTTTTTAGTTTTGATAGTTTAAAATTCCCCTGAATGTGTACACCAGTGGTGTAGAGTTTGTGGAAAAAAACAGACTGAAAGGTGTTAGTATAGTTTATAATAGTGTGCTGGACTGCTGCCTGTATAATTGGCTGATTCTGATACATTCCACCTGCCAGCTATGGTAGTTCTCCTTGATTGCCTTCATTCTGCTGTTTCCCCTTCCCATTTCCTCCCTGTTTAAGCCTCGATGTGCACCAGGCATATCCGATGCTCAGTTTTAAACAATTCTGCTATTTCTTATTCTTTTTTATGTTTGTTTGTTTTTTTTTTTTTGGCCTGGTGCACACAGTGCACACCAGTTTAGCTAAAGGAAACAGTTTTAAGCAGAACTGGCCCTCCCTGGATGTGAACACGCTCTGTATTTCATGGAATAAGAAAATGCAGCCTCTGATACACCCCCTTCCTTAGCTGTGCTTAGCTAAGGGCAAACATGGGCCACTGAGCTCCAATGTGCTTACAGCAAGCATGACACAACCCCTTTTCATGTTAGCTGCTCATCCTGTCTACACAGTGGTGTTAGAGCACCTACACAGTTAGGTGCAGCCTGACACTTAGAAGAAATTTGTGATTTAGTATAAATCCCCTCATTTGCATACACCACTGCCTTACTCCATAGATACCACACTTAGACTGGGCCTTTCCCCTTAGCAACCACTATTCCCTGGTATTGTTTTCATTCTGCATGCCTTTGACTATAATGACAGAATGCAGATTTTTGTAAAATTGACTTTTCCCTAGCACGGCATTGCCCTATGCTTAAACAGCCGAGATAGACCAAAAAAAAGTTTTATTTTAAAAAATCGAAACTATTTATCATGTCAATGGCCATATATTTAGCTATTGGCATGCCTACTAGATATAATACATGCTTTATTATGAGCTGTCATGCCTCCTTTTTCTAATTTGAAGAAATGTGTTCAGCTAGTAACCTAACACATTTCTGCTTTTTACAGTATTCCCGCATGGGCACCTGTCTGCTTGCTGAATTGCTAATTCACCTCAATTGCATGTTTTTCACTAGCAAATGAGGTAATTAGCATTAGGCAGTGGTGTCCATGCAGGAATAGTGCTGCCAAGCTTGTGCACGTCAGATCAGCTGTTTGCTGAATCGCTCAGCAGCCATATTCAGTGCAGCAGCTGCTGCACTATTCCTACTCTCCGTGTAGGATTTAATGAACGCCGATGAATACTTTTGACCAAGGATTCTTGACAAGTGTCTTTGAAAATAACCTATTTTTTATTTTGGGCTTGGTCAAGGCAGATAAAAATTCTTCAAAGGATGGTGGTTATATTGATTTCTAATGCTTACTGATACTTTTTGTTGGCACTATCAAAGTGGTCCAGATCAAGTACAGATTCTCTTTATTTAACTTGTGATTGCCATTTATATAAATAGAACTAGAAATCTAGTTAAAAAGAATCAAATCATAAAGCTTTCATGAAATCTTCTATGGAATTCCAGGTAGAATAGCAGTCAGAAATATATGCATCCAGTCTGGTTACAAATCTTGGTACAGCTCTAACATGTAATGGTGCTATTCTTATTTATTTTGGCCATTGTATTTTGAGTTAAGAAAGATCTGTATAACATTTCCAAGCAATTATAGGCCAATGTTGAGAAAAGCTCTATATTTAATAGACTTTAATATTTGGGATTTCTATTCTTAATTATAATCCAATGTTACATTCCATTTTTTTTTTCATTTAAATCAGTGTTATATTATCTCAACATATTACATAATTTAGAAATAAGGTTTTCTCCATTAGATTTGTTGTACAATATATGATAGTAAAGTTTAATTATTTTAGGGTTGTCTTTATGACATGAATGTGCAAGAAATAAACATTTGTCTTGAGCTTATATTTTAATCTTCTGTAAAAGTAACCAATCTTGAGGATTCAAATCATAATCATTTATAAGCCATTGAAGATCTTTTACTTTTAGCTGTTTTTTAAACATTGATACCAGCAAGAAAAGCCTTTGGTCTCCCAGAAGTCAAGTTTAAAGGTGGATACTATATTTAAAAAGTTTTGGTTATACAACATGAAATGGTAGTTTCAAAGCAAAGTTACAAGTCTATTTTACTGAGTATAATATTTCTTGAAAGAATTTAAGATGCTGTTCATAAAAGTAAAGGATAATGGGAGGGAGAATTATATTGTCTATTGTTAATGCCAAACAATTTGCTATGATTTATCGTATTAATTCCTGTTAAGTCACCATTAGTATTAAGAAGATCAAAATGTACGTTTTTTCAATTTCAGTTATAATTCAGATCAATCAAATTTGGGATAGTCTTAAAATTTGTTGCTTTAACATATGTATCTTCATCAGGCAAGTTAATACCTCCTTAGTTGCAATGTTTCAAGGTTTAGTATGACAATGTAGTGCAACCCTAGGTTTATTTGGAAATCATAGGAATGTTAATAATTGTTTATTGATGTCTTTGGGAAGTGTATAAGTCCATAGAGAGTTAAGAGCACTTACAAACCTAACCATATTTATCCAGAGTCATCCCAATTGTTGGTGCTTAGATGAATGAAGTCTGCAGATATAAAGGTCTATGGTAGTTAATACTGACATCTTCTGTCCAGGAGGGACATGGGCACAATTACAAAGTGAAATTGCAGTTACCCATCCATTGAGATAGGTTGCATTTGAAGAGTGTCAGGGAGGGGCTCTGTTTCACATGAAGTGGAAGCTTGTTCCAGAGAAGTGGCAGTCTCTGGGAGATGTATCTATCTGTCCAACATGATCTCTGTCAGAGGCTAGGTTAAGATCCCTGGAGTGAGTGACCACCATGCAGTTTGATTTACAAATGTATAATATTTCCATCAGGACCTGGTTTGCGACTGCCCTGTAAGCCAGGCACAGGTTACCCCTTAGCCACCTCTAGGACACAGAATGCCATGACAGGGCTTTTAGTCTTTCCGTGTAAGACTTGTTTTGTGTACCCTGTAATTTCTTCGTGTCTACAATTTTTGCAGATGTCTGGTGAGGAACATGCAAAAGGGAGCATTGTACTCAATTATTGGTCTGACATGGGTTGAGTATAATGGAATTACAACATCCTTAGATCTAGATGCAATGCCTTTATTTATAAAATGTGCAACATAAAAGGATTTCCTTACTACTGTGGATATATAATGGTCAATCAACCTGAGTACACAGATCATGCACCACTGGGTCTACAGTTAGGGGGATGCTGTCTATAATGTAATTAACAGGAATGTCAGTTTGACAAAAGAGAATAATAATACATTTTTTTTGCATTTAGTTTTACTCTGTGGCTTTGGCACCAATCATGTCTTTATTAACCTTGCCTGCAGTATATTGATATGTTTGAGGTACTCAATAATTGCTCCAAATTTGCAATCGCCAGCTACAGGCCATCCAGGTTTGTCTGGGCTTCTAAGAAATGAATTCTGAACAATAAAGGACCCAGCACAGACTCCTGTAGTACTCCACTTGTGACTGGTCGTTTGCTAGGGCTGAAGTCACCCAGTTTGACAGTATGTGTCTTTTTGGTGAGCTAGTTGGTTACCTATCTGGTATTGTAGGGGTTATTTCCCAACTGGGAAAGTTTCTCTATAATACCGGAGTGGAAGATTGTGTCAAATACCTTGGCTAGGTAAAGATAGGAGGTATGCACTACCTTTCCCTCCAACAGTGGCTTGGTGACTTTAATAGGTATGATATACCTTTAATGAATCTGAACCAGGCTGGGTCAAGAATTAGGGATTACCTATGTCCTTGTTAATATGGTCTTGCAGATGATGCTAGTCAAACTTATGGGCCTATAATTCCCAGGGTCAGTTGATGGTCCCCCTTTGTGCAGAAGGATTACTGTTGCTGTCCTCCATTCCACCGGAACATAGCCAGTTCACAAGCTGTGACTAAACAGGGATCCAAGTGAATCTGCTAGGTCAAGTTTTAAGTTGTTTAAAAGGCAACCTGGGATGTTGTCTGATCCCACTGATGCCATGTTTGTGGCCTTGGAGTGCACTCAGATGACCTGGTCTTTCAAGATAAGCTGAGGAATGGTGCCAGGTATACTTTGTAGGATGACTGGAGGGGTGGAGGGGAGGTGGTGGGTGAAGTTTGCTCCATCATCTGTCAGATAGCAGGTTAGCTATTACCTCCAGTTGAGTATGGGTGGTGTCATCCAAAAGCAGTTCACCACATATCTGGGTATTCCCTTTTAGATTCTGGACATAGTTAAAGAATGCTTTGTGATTATCCTTAGCTAGGGAGGCTATTTTTACTTAATAGGTAGCTTTGGTGGACTTGACAAGATCTCTAATTCGTCTGGTTATGCTAGAGAGGGATATCTCCCCCTGCTGAGCTGGTTCTCTCTTGTTCTTGGACATCATTTTTTTTCTCTTGTTGTAGACCCTGTTTATACCAGGGTTCCACTGGGGTGGCTTGTTTTTTTGGCAAGACCTGGTTTTAATCCAGTCAGGTACAGTCAATTCTATACAACTGCTTAAATGGTTATACAGGGCATTGGTGAACAACTCTGCATAGCAGTCCATGTTATCTGTGTCTGAAGGGGCTTTGAAACTTCTCATATCATCAGTCAGTAGGAGGTATTTTGTGTTTGAAAAATTCTTACGTGTATTTGAGCTTGATGTGGTATTTGGTCTTATAATTGTGTCTAATAAGACTAACTTATGGTCCAGTCTTACCAGGAAGGCCATCACATGTGGAGGATGCAATGCTGTCCCATGTTACTGAGTACTATGTGCAGGACATTTGAGCCTCCTGTGGATGTTCTGACTAGCTGTTCCAGACCATTTTCATTGACAAAGTCCAAGAACCTCTGAGCCATCATGTTTGTGGTCATGTATGTTTCCCAGTCAATTATAGGATAATTAAAATTACCCATGAGTAAGGTGCTGGATTGTACAGCAAGTGACTCCAGTAACTCCAGGCATGTGGTATACTTTTCTTGTTTTATGGTGGGTGACTTATAACTAGCTATGCTGTGGTAAGAGACTTTGCCTGTAGTTATTTGGACATGGAGTAGCTCAAGAGAGTCATACTGTTTGAACATTCTTGAGGTGTAGTTATCCTTAATGAAGATGAATACACCTCCTCATTTGATTCTTTCACACTCAATTTGTGGTCTGAACGTATGTAATGCATTGTAGCCTTGAATGACTGGGCTGCTTTCTGCACCGTTGAACCATGTCTCAATTACTGCACAGATGTTAACATCTACCAAAGTGAATAGGGCTGTCAGTGAATGCAGTTTCTTGTTTAGAATCATAGTATTACGCAGTAGCACCTTAAGTTTATCTGGAGAGGATTTTGTTGCTTGGAAGGGTTTTTTTACACCATCTAAAAAGGCACAATAGGGGGTGGTTCATGCTTTTGCCAGTGTCCTAAACCCTAGAGAGGGCAGGTGCAGACCATCTCTGGCAAAGCAGTGTGGCCTATCAACCAAGTCTTCCCAACCTGAGAGATATTGGATCCCCTTGGACTGACACCAGGGCTAAGCCAATTGTCATAGTCAATCATGTTTTGTTTGTATTGTGGTATCATCCTCAAAGAAGACAGAATGCTGCTTAAGGCTAGGCTTATACTTGCCTATGACACATAATTTGAGAGTCCAGTCCTGTCTCTATTCATATAGTCCATTGAGGTACGTCTCAAGTCATTCATCCCCACATGGATTACGATGGAGTCATACCCGTACTTGTGGTTGAGTGACATGAGTGCTTGAGTGACTTAATGGATCCTAGCACCAGACATGCAGCTAGCCATAACCCACTCCTTATCCAATCTGGTAAGGAGAACATCCATGTCTCTCACAATTGAGCCACCTATGACCAATACATTAGGTTTCATGGTGTTATACATTATGGGCTTATTTGTTGAGACACTTGTGTGTATGTTATGATGTGTTGTGGTTGTTTTTTGTATTGTTATGTATGTAAGGGGTTTCTGTTTGTGAGACCTCTTGTCTTTTGGTAAGTCAGTAGTGAATACCTCTGCATATGTGGGTTTATGTGTCATGTCCTTATTTAGTGTAGGAGGTGTATATGTGTTGACGACCTGTTTGGTATTTGATTTGTCCTTATATGAGAGCCTTGTTCCAATTTCTTAGTGTAACTACATCTCTCAGATAAAGTATTTGTTTGTTTCAGGAGTAAGTGGTTGTTCATATAAATGAGACAATTGCTACATTGCCTCAGGATGCCCATGTCTATCAGGCTGGCCTGAGAGATGATGGGAAACTGGCCCACCATGATAGAAGGCCTTTACTGTATGTTCTATTAAGGAAGGGAATGCGCTCATTTGACAGGACTTTGTTGGTAACACCAAAACTACCAGCGGGACCATTACTTTGTGTAGGCTAAGGGTGTTCGATAAAGCAATGCTGTTCAGTGTGCAGATGAGTTGCTCCTAGAACAGCAGGAAAGATTGGAAGGGTCTCACTGACAGCTGGTGAGTGAAAAACTAAGCTCCTTGACTTTTGCATCTATACAGGGCACTGCTACTAGCTACTGCACCAACAGCATCACTGTGCAAATGCAAGGCTTAAATACGAGCAAAAAAGAAACAAGTTTTAAGCTAACTACCAATCAGGAAAGCACACTATAAGCCTTCCTCCAGCAATCCCTTACTCAGACATGTTAGATCAGCACACTTCTGCCACAAGGGTACCAAAGAACTACTTCTTAATGTAGAATAGCTGGTTTGGAGCTCTAGTGTAACAAGACCACACAAACTACCTGAAAGAACCCTACAACTAAGAGATACAATGTAATATAGTGCAATTAACTACTTAAAGTAGCAGTAAACACTACAGCTTTTTTTGCTATAAAGTGCAAAAATAATAGCAAATAGCTTAAGAAACTGATAAAATACAGTCACAGCACATAATAAAAGTGCAAATAATACTTATTTTGTCTTTTCAGTAGTAGGTTGCTCCAGGTGAAAGCAGATGCTCAGTAATCAGTAGCAAAGTCACCAAATGACAAACAGATCTGAATATCTATGCCAAAGACTGTGCAAACACAAGGCTTAAATATGAGCAAAGACAAACAAATGTTATGCTAACTACCAATCAGGAAAGCACACAATACGCCTCCCACCAGCAATCCCCAACTCAGACAGGTTAGATCAACACACTTCTGCCACAAGGGTACAAAAATACCTTCCTAAAGAATAATAGCTAGTTTGGAGCTCAAGTGTAACAAGACTCCACAAACTACTACAACAGATACAATGTAATACAGTGCAATTAACTACTTAAAGCAACAGCAGACAGTGCATTTTTGAGACTGCTGAAGTACAGTCATAATATATTAGCAAAGTGCAAAATAAATTACTTAAGATTCCTTTTATGTGCTTTCCAGCTCAGATAGACCAGCTTAAGACCTACTAACACTAGGTGCATAATCCAAGTCTTCCTAATATAAAAGCACAGTAAAGGTGTGTCCAGACTGAAATGCTACCACAAACAAACTTAAAGATACATACACAGCAGTGCACTTTAAACAGCTTATAAAAGGGTGAATATTCAATAAAAGTACTTCACTTTATTTAAATGAACCAAGAGCCACTCAATTGTACAGAATTTATCAAAGTATTAAAAACAAGATAAGCTGATTAATAAGCCCTGCAGCCAATAAAAATAAATACAGAAATCTCAAGTATTTCCCCAACCTAAACAGACCAGGCTACATCCCAGTGCACTAAATGGAAAATCTGATGATCTCTTGATGTAAAACCAAGTGCTTGCTAGAGTGTAACTGTAAAAATATATTACTTTATTCAACAGCGCACTAGATAATGAATTCAGAGCAAGTAAATCAGTAAAATAGTCAATGAGAGTCAAAATGCACCTTTGCACTATAAACACAAGAAAAGGAAAATAAATAATTCAAGACATCAACAAGCTGCCCACCCCTACAACAGTAGGGGTGGGCAGCTTAAAATAAACAGGTTTAAAAAGCAGATCAAGGAAGGTGAGGGTGGGTGGGAAAAATAACTAGTGGGGAATCATCAGCATTGATTTTAGTATCTGCAGGTATATGCAGGTTTGAAATCTTTTCAGAAAAAGACAAAGACTCAGAAATTCACTGTGTATTAAAGTATCAATCCAGAAACAATTTAACCAATGAAAAAAACATGTGGAATGTGCAGCCTAGATAATGTGTCTGTATTTCACATAGAACAAAAACACTAGGCCAAGCCAATGTCTTAAAACAGAAAACAAAATGAAGCAGGTAAAAGAGAAAGCATTTCTATCACTCACAGACAAAACAATATAGGTTCACTTTCCTCACCCAGCAGGGAATCACCAGCAGTGATTTAATTTATGCAGGTTTGAAATTCTTTCAGAAAAGACCCAGAAGTTCACTGTGTATTAAGTACTACACAAGAAAAAAGTGACTTGTCAGGATGTAGGATTAAAGCCTGTAATATGTATAATAGTTTAGGAAATAGAAGCAATTTTATTAATTGCAATATGTCATCAATGGACATTATAGTTTTGTTTCATGTATTAGTTAAACTCAAGATTATGTTTAATTTTGTTATAATTTCAAGTACTTATTCCTTCACTAGTGTTCATTATAGTTATTCATAAATATTTGATGGAAGTGACTTGTTTACCTAAGATGTGTGTGTGTGTGTGTGTGTGTGTGTGTGTGTGTGTGTGTGTGTGTGTGTGTGTGTGTGTGTGTGTGTGTGTGTGTGTGTGTGTGTGTGGGTGTGTGTGTGTGTGTGTGTCTGTGTGTGTGTGCTTGTGTTTGTAATTTCCTTTTTTGTTTAAAATATAAAATGGAATGTTAGATTATTAAAGTGCAGACCCGAGTATGACATAGCTTTATGATAAAATCTAAGCCTTCTTGAACTGATGTTGAGTTGAGAAGTGTTAGTAGTACATCATCCACAAAAAGCATAATTTTGGAAGTATAATTTTTCAGAATTTCTCTCTACCTTTGATAATTGTTAGAACTTTAAAGGCTATAGCAAATAAAATAGGAGCAAGGGGATAATCCTGTGTAGGACAATTCCTGGGATTCAGCAAACTTCCGTGCAAGAACAGCTTATTCTTGCACAGAAGAGACTGTTCCCGTGCAGCATGCATATTCATGAAGGCATGCTGCTGTGCAGCAAAATGGACATGGTTCTGTGTACAAATGCAGGGGGTGTGTCTGAGACCAGTGCTCTCACAATAAACCCACCCCCTGCACACTAGAATTGCTGTACGGCAATTTAAATGAGCGAGACTGCTCCTAACACCCCCAGCCTATCAGGGTAAGAAATCTGGACAAAGCCATAAGAGACAATTGTCACTACAAAGCCTGAAAGTGGATAGAATAACAGGTTTAGCATAAGCATGAATATTTGGCAGGGTACAAAGCATATAGCGCACACCTCCCAACCTATTAGAGTAAGGAATCTGGACAAAGCCATAAGGGACAATCATCTCTACAAAGCCAGAAAGATGATAGAATAACAGGTTCAGTATTAGCATGGACATTCTGAAAGGTACAAAGTAAAAAAACAACTAATATTTTTTTTTCACATATGGAGTAAAGTTTCAGTGTAGCTGTGCGGGTGTGCCCATTGCTTAGCTATGCTTAGCCCAGCTGAAACAGCAGGATAAGTTAAAAAGCACTAGGCAGCCTGTATAAGTGCAATAGTGCAATGGTTAATGCGTATGTCTTGCATGTCATAATTCATGGTTTGAGCCTCACAAAAGCGATTTTCATTTTGTATGTGTAAACATTACAATTTTAATTTATTTGTATATTTATGTAGGAAGTAACTTATTTTTCTCAACCAGAGTCGTGTATTAGGCCCAGATGTGAGGTGTCAGTGTAATAAAGGAGTGAAAACCCCATATAAATACAAGTGCCCCATAAAGTATAGTCACACAAGAATAAATGTAATTACAGCACATTGGGGCTTGTCAGGGAAGGTAAATAAATCTATATTATGTAATGAATAATGAATCAATCCCATACAGGTGGTAGTCCAATAAAATAAAAGATAAACAATGCTAAGCACTGCACAGCTATGCTGACTGGGTGTAAGCATTGCGTACATATGAATACTAAGAAATGAGTAGCCCAGCTAAGTGGATTTGCCCATTGGTAAGCAATGCTGAACCTGCCCCTTTAAGCACTGCCAAACTTAGCTAAGCAGGTTTGCCCATAGCTTAGCTCAGCTCAACATATTCAGAACTGTGCAATCACATCAAAGGATGGGAAATTGGCCATATTTAAACCCCGGAGGCAGGAATACAACTCATAGCTGGTTGCAGCTCCCCACTGTAGGCAGTATGGCAGGTGTCAGAGAGGGCATTTGCTTTCGGGTGCAGCGCTGGGGCATACAGGAGTCCAAGGTCATGGTAGGACTCCTGGCAAAAAAACAGGTCTATATTAGAACATTGAAGACTTGAAACTTCGAATGTTCTAATATCGACCCATATTCTGCGAATGCTGAAAATAGCCAAGTTGCAGAACACCAAAATTTTTCCTAGGGAAAGAAGTTGGTTGGCCATTGCTGTGGCTTTGCTATTTTCAGCACTGTGGTGGAAAGTTACAGGTTGGCTTCAGGTAAGTGTGCGATGGTGTGGATGTGAGGGTTAGGGCACAGGTTAGGTGAGTTAGTGTTGGGCGCGGGTCAGGTAAGTGTGCAATTGTGACTGACGTTAGGGTTAGGGTGGGGTAGGTGAGTTAGGGTTAGGGCGCAGGTGAGGTGAGTGTGTGATAGTGATGAACCTTAGGGTTAGGGTTTTGTTTAAGGTAATGGATAGATAGTAGTGTATGTACAGTTTAGTGTAGGGTTAGATGTAGGATTTTAAGTGTATTTGCCTGGATTGCTGTTTTTTGGTGTGCTTGTGTTGTGTGTATGTGTTTCGGAGCAGCAATTTATTTCCCTGGGAAAAAATTAATTGTTCTGCATGTTTGCTGTTTTCAGTATTCACTGAACAGGGGTCAGTGTTAGAACATTCAGCGTTTCAAAACTTCGATGTTCTAATATAGACCCAAAAAAACATGATGTGAGACTGCTTCAGGACCAGTACCGGGGTTCCCAATATAAAGAGGAAGCCTGTGAAAGTCTCACCCATGATCTCACCAGTGTCACTGGTATCCCTCGGACTGGTGAGCACATCCAGCACCACTATGCTGACTTGAAACGAAGGAAGAGGGAGCTCTTAGAACATTGGGTCCAAGAAGCAAGAGAGAGAGAGAGAAGATGTTCCAGCAGTGTGTACGTATTCATAGCAAAAACTGTTTACCAAAGTCCAGCCTGTGTATGTGATGGATAGGTATGCCTAAATGTTTTTCTATTTTCATTGCAGCTCCAGCTTAGCAGGCTGTGAATCAAAAAGCCCGTGCACGTAGGCTGCAAAGGCTGCATCACAAGGCTGGTGAGTAACAATCCTGCTTGTAGTAGTCATACCAAATAAATATAAAGGAGTGAAATGTCACCTGGCAGTATAAAAAGTGTATATGGTTTCTACTGAATAAGCCAGACAATATGACAGTAATAGTCCCATATAGGTCATATTTAAATAAAAGTGTAACTGCCTGCAATAAAGTTCTAAATCCTGGACTGGTTGTGTTTACTCTAGTATTGTATGGCATGACATGTTGCATTCACCAAGATCTGATATCTGAATAGTAATGTGTTAAGCACTGTTTCCCACACTGTGCTACATAAAAATATGTTTAGGATGTCTGTATAAGAATGTTGCAATTACAAGGTCAGATTGTACGACCAAGAGAGACTTAGACAGAAAACACTAAAAGAAAAGACATCAGTTTCTCAATAGCTCACTCTGATGGTATACACATTGTATTTTAGCAGACACAGCCATGGTTTGAATCCTAGGAGTGGTAGTAAACTGTATGCATAATTTCAACTAGGACTTTGTGAATATGTGTAGAAACAGTCAGGTAGTGTTAACAAACATTCCCCCACAGGTCTTCCAGGAAAGACAGCTCTAACTGCCTGGCAATAAAGGTCTAAATCCTGGACTGGTTGTGGTTACTCTGGTATTGTATGGCTTGCCATGTTGCATTCACCAAGATCTGATATCTGAATAGTAATGTTGTGTTGACCACTGTTTCCCACACTGTGCAACATAGAAAGAGTCCCTTGTCCCAGACATCTGGAAAAAAGCATTCATTTTCCCCTTACACAAAGGCGGCACCAACACAGACACCACAAACTTTCGACCCATAGTGATTCTCTCACCCCTCTCTAAAATACTGGAAAAAAGCATCCATGCTCAACCCCTCATCCACCTGCTTGAAAATCAAATTCTGTCACCCACTCAGCATGGTTTCAGAACAGGGCACAGCACCACTACATACCTCCTCTCCTTCCTTGATACAGTTAACTAGGCAAGGGATTCTGGTAAAATAATCGCTTCTCTTTTCCTCGACCTCTCCAAAGCTTTTGATTCCATTTCCCTCACTATCCTCCTCTCTAAACTATCTACCCTCCACATTTCCCCACCTACCTACAATGGTTCAAAAGCTATCTCTCCAAGAGGCAGCAATCCACCAAATGGCAACAGTCTTACTCTCCCTTCCTCAATACATCCACAGGGGTACCCCAAGGCTCCATACTTGGTCTTGTCTTATGTAGCATCTGTATTAACAACTTTCACACCACTCTCTCACAATGTTGAGCAATGCAGTATGTTGATGACTCTACAATAATATGCACTGCAAATTCCAGCTCTGAACTCCAGCAGATCACCCAGAATGCCCTCACCTCTACTGAATCTTGGATGCTTAACAATCATCTTTCCCTAAATCCAAAAAGCTAAACTAGTAATTTTTACCCCTAAGAAAACCACTCCCCTAGATAAAAAACTCTTCAGTGTACAAGCCCAAGACAATACTACTATACAAGTTGTCCCACACACTAAATTATTAGGCATTATTATAGATGGAAACCTAAACTTTGACCTACACATAAAAAGTAACATCAAAATAACATACCAAAAGTATGGTATGCTGTACAGGCACCAACACTTTCTTAGCCTCTCTACTACACAAACCCTTGCAACTACATTTTTTATTACCCTCTCTCTTTTATGGTGCCCCTCTCCTCACTAATATCCAAAATTCTAGAAAATCCAAACTTGATATGTGTTACAACAGAATAGCCAAATTTGCCACCAAGACCAAATTCTCATCCCACCACTGTAACTCACGGAAACAATTAGGCTGGTTGGAACTCTCCCACCATCTCTCATTCACCCAGCTAACTACAGCACTCAAAATAATCTACAGACCCACAGACTGTCCTACTCTCTCAACTCTACTTGCCAAATACCAACCCAGCAGGCAACTAAGATCTTAAAATCATCTACTTCTAAAAGTAGAAAAGCACACCTTACCGGCTGGTCAACTGCTGTACTCCATCACCGTATGGAACTCACTTCCTCCTTCTATAAGAAACAAGGGCAGCACCACCACCTTCAAACAAACACTGAAAAATCATCTCGACTCTTCTGGCTATGTACCTGCTCTATAACCTAACCTCTTCCTTCTCCTTATATTATAACTAAATTCATATGTTTTTTACTCATACTGACTGATGATATTTTCTCCATATTTATTATTTTTTTCTTTCATCACTTGTTGATACTGGTACAATAATGCTGATTAATTTATCTCCATTTTTACCACTCTGAATTCATCTGGGAACCAACTAAATTCCTGCTTTTATGTATTTATTCTGTATATGCTACTGTAATCAAACCAACTAAACTCCTGACTTGTGTATATATTTTGTATATATTACTGTAACCACCATGTGTAACACTGCTTCTACTTCTGTACCAATTAATGTTTAATTTTCTTTCTGCATCTATGTTCTTATTGGAGCTTTTCTCTCCAAGCCTTAACCAAAAATGGGCTCTTTTAGGCCCAGTGGACTTTTCTGGTAAACAAATGCAATAAATAAAATAAGTAAATAAATAAAAAATATGTATAGGAATGTTGTAATTACAAGATCAGATTGTACAACCAAGAGAGACCTAGACAGAAAGCACTGAAGGAAGAGACAGCAGTTTCTTAATAGCTCACTCTGATGAAACACAAATTGTTGTTTGAATCCCAGGAGTGGTAGTAAGCTGTATTCATAATTTTAACTAGGATGTTGGAAATATGTGTAGAAACAGTCAGGTAGTTTTAACAAACATTCACCTCACAGGTCTTCCAGGTAAGAGAAGTAGAAATTAGATATAAGATGGCTGAATTATACACTGTGTACAAACATACCACTGGCCAAACCAAGGCCATGGGGTATTGTAATAATACCTGTAGAGTACTGATTAGAGCAATGATCATTAAAGTTGT
>NC_056725.1:1976182124-1976307124 GCF_019279795.1 Protopterus annectens | reverse complement strand
AGTATCTTGAGACCCACTATTGTCCCCATGGTGTCATTTATTCAAATGTACTGCTATAGAAGTGACATATTTCTTATCAGTAGTATGTCTGACATGTTCTAACAGCCTAGTTTGAAAACATGTGTTACTGACCCCCACATTAAATATGTTACAAGGTCATCTTCGAGCATTCTCTATACACCTACCTCTTGACTGTACAGATTTCAACATGTTTCCCAACCATTCTTCTCAGCAGGAATTACAGCACTAAATAATTATAGACCAGTATACCTATCCACCTACTACTGTATGACATCTGGACAAAGCCTGAAATAATTGGTGGACAGAAGCCCAAATACACAGCCATACATGGAATATTGCTGTTATACACTAAGAAAGTTGCTGCGTTTACAGGGTTTGTTGTAACATATCTTTTCTGTGGGATATAAAGTCAGAAAAACAAATGGATGTTACCATCTACATAATGCAATCACCAGAGTATGCTACTGATTTGCCAAGGACAATGCTTGTCTGGGGAATAGCCCATACATAACAGGCTAACCTGTGGCTATTATGTGGATGGCCCTACAGTTAAGAGCTATGCAGTGGCTGTGCAGTGCAGTCAGACTGAAACCCATGCAGAAGTAGCATGTGCAGACCAACCCTGTCAAAATAGCAGTATTCCAAACATATAACAGCAATACTCACATTCTTCTCCTTAGTCTTAAACCTTCCATACCATTTAGTTGGCTTGTCTCCACAAGTCTTGTTGTAAGAGGTAGTAGCTCACACAACTCCAAGATGTCTTCCTCCAAGTAAGGAAAAGGGGCGACGTCCACGTGGAGTACTCATTTACAGGAGTGTGCTGCCATGGCATTGGCTATTGGAAGAACTACAGAGCTGCTCTGCATGCAATTAGCAAGTGGGGAACCCCAATAGGTGCACAGGCCATCACCTGGTCATGAGCATCATGTACAAAACCCATGCTGCCACCTATTAAAACCAGCTCTAACCCTGTAGTGCAGAGAGAGAGAGACAGAGAGAGATAACAAATGAAACATAAAGTGGAAAAGAGAAGAAAGAAAAAAAGGTAAGTGGAACATGTAAGCAAGTAATTGAATGTAGTACTTGGTCTGTAATAATGGGAAATATGATTTGGAAGAATATGTGTCCCAACAAGACATGCTGTATTAATGTCCTGCTAAACAGCTGCTAATGACCATAGCATCTGGCCCTCTCAGCAGTGGGAGATATCACAGACATACCTCTCAACTGTAAAGGCCCTCACAGAATGTTCACATTTTACCATGATGTATTTTTGTCTGTTCCTCCTGAGATCTGTACTTTTCTGGCAAATAGCTGAGGATTGAAGTCATCAGGTAATGACAAACACTTGAGTTTATGACTCCACATCCTTAAGAATATTTACTTTAATACTACATGTATCATTCTATGAACTTCCTTTGTTTGTAACAGATATATTTAAAGTTTGTCCCTATTTATCCCCCCATCATTTTAGGCATTGTCCAGATGTGATACTCTGAGAGGTTGTGAGGTTGGATCACAGCTCAGGACCCTGACTCACCTGGGAAAGGACAGCTCATATATGACAACCGTAGGGGTGCCTGTCAAACAGTTTTGACTGTGCCACTGCAAGACCAGTTAATGGGATGTTTTACCTATCCATGTTACCTGTGATTATGAGTATGACACATTTTGCCTTGTAAAGCTAAGACACCTACAGAGGGTGTGTGCATAGTAGAGTAATGTTGTAGACATGTGTGTTGAACTGCATGTGATATATTAAATTAATAACATTCAACTGTGCAGTGTTCTGCTGGAGAATAAACACATTTGTGACTGATATCTGTAGTCACATACACATATACCTATGTTATGCCTGCCAAACCATTGGCATGTCTGTGAGCAATGGCATTGTAACATAATAGCCTACTTATGACTGTTGGACATCTTCCAGGTTATCACAGTGATGCCAAACCCTACTGCGCAATCAATGTACTAATGTATGGTGCAACTATATTAATACAGTATCAATACTGATGTCCCTTCTGACACCCATTTATGTGTGCCATTGTCCAGACATACTGCTGTAATAGGTTGAGATGTATGATTGAGCAGCAAGACTCTAAATACAATGTGCCATACTTACATTCAATAGAAAAGTATACCATGTATCCCCTGAGCACATGTATGTATGCATATGTTCAGCTGGAAGGCACAGAACTAATCACATGGGTTTCAAGCAGTCAGCTAAATAGGTTGTGCATGTTGCACATGTGTGTAATATCAGTGTCAGTGCATACAACATACATATATGTGTATAGCTACTGGTGGTTGCATTGCCCTGACAATGATGTGGGGACTGGAGTAGGCATGATTATCAGGTTTTAATCAGAAAAGTGTCCATCTGTGTTATGACTCTGTGTCCATGCCTACCACTAACAGCTATATCAACACCTATATACAGTGGATATCACAAGTATACACACCCCTGTTGGAATGCCAGGTGTGTGTGCTGTATGACCATAGAAGATCATTTCATAATGTTTCACATCATGAATGTGACCCCTAACCTGTACAATTCCATTGAAATACAATCAAAGGTGTTTCTAGGAAGGTGAGAAACTATTGCCAAGTGAAATTGTGCCATGATGTTAGAGTACAGACCAAGACAGATGAATTCTGTAACCACCTCAAGAGGTCCATACACAAATTTAAGGGCGTGCACACTCATTTAACTGGCTTATTGTATTGAGTATTATTTCCATATGCTTTCACAGACCAGAGTGCTATGTTTTTAATTGAATTGTACAGGCTATAGGACATACTACAGGTGGGAATTGTTATGAAATGAGCTATTGTGGTGTCATATTCCAATTGCACAAATACCAGACAGTGTATCAGGGGTGTGTACCCTTAATAACCACTGTAGCTATATGGACACAGCAGTACCTGACCTGTATATCCAGCCTCTACCAAGGTAGAGTAATCCCCTTAGGTGGACAACAGCCAATACACAAACCACATAATAGGTTGCTACATTGGCTGTACAGGGATACATAGGTGCAGGCAACAACTTTGAAGCAAGTCCACCTTTATCTGAGCAAGCAGGTAGGTTCATGGGTAATGTCCTGTAAGGCTGACTATGACTATGAATCGGACATATCCACACCACCAAGGACAATTGCATCCGTGTCTCCACATATGTTGTAAGTGTCAGATGAAACAACACAATGGACCCTGTTCTGGGGGTAAAGAACACCTCACATACACATTGCCATGAATATAGGTAACCTGCATCACACAGGTTAGGAGGGAACCTTGCCACCCTGTCCAACCCAGTCATACATGGAGAAATGCACATCAACCACACTCCTCCCCTCAGCAATGGTGAGCATGTACATACTGTCTACTGATGGCAACAACAGCATAATAACATCAGTGTCTGCCTCCTCCATGAATGCAGGCATGTGCTCAGAGCCCCATCACACACCACAGTCAAACACAGACCTGCCACCATACACACACCATCCACATGGAAGATGACCACTGCCAACCCTCTACACAGAAATGAATGGAGAATAGAGGATTATGCAATCAAGTGTCCAACATGGGGGGGATAAGATAGCTAAGGGACAGGTGTGTAATGCGAGCTGCTATAGCCATGATGGCTCGGAGGGTTGCGGTGTAGTCTGGATTATTTGCAAGTAATATCCACTGTTGATGTGCATTTTGTCAACCATATGAGGTCCTGTGACCTTTTCCTCTTTATGTCTTCCAGGTAACATGCAGAGTGCTCGCCTACCAGCATTCTCCGTTGGAGAATCAGATATCATCACCCAATATGTGATTAGACATTATGCCCTGTCATGTGGATGGATAGCAGAAGATGTGTGGGAGATGATTGCCTTGTGGAGCAGTGTGGTACACAGGGTAAATGATGATGGCCTGCACAGCAGAACTTATATGCATGTTCTGCATCGGGCCACAGACCTCAAATGCCATGCCCATCAATGGGTTGCTACTGTAGCGAAGGACCGATTAGCCACAGATGGGAACCCAGCCCTCCAGTCCCCACTGACACCCACCGAGCAGCTCCTCACCACACTTGGGTCACATGCCGAATGCACAAGCCATGACACTGAGGGAAACATTGTGGAGGTGGGTTACACACACACACTGGATGAGGACCGTGCAGGCAAGGGCCCAATGGGGATTAGTACACTAATGTATCAGACATACATGTATCTGTATTGTATGTACATGCATCTGTCAGGTCCGATTCCACTTGTGGATAGGGTTTTCTAATATATAGAGGTGCACATCTATGGTGAGGATAAAACATTGTGTATTATTGTGGTTAGTACTGTAGATGTGCAGACATGCTGCATCCATCCTATACCAAAGCCACATGTGCATGTGGTGACAATAACTCCCTCTCACAACTACCTAGGACCCTCTGGTCTGCATATGGGACAGCAGCCTGAAGCTGGTGAGTATTACATTGTTCTGTTGTTTCCTGGCAATACCCTAGACATGTGAAGTGCATGTAAATTTACCATGCACACAACCATCAGTAATAGCTATATGGCTTTATGTAATAGCTATATTGTTTGTTGTGCATGTTCACTTGTGCTGGGGTTAACTGTATTGCATCACAGTGGTCACCACTGGGGCCTATCTGACATGAATTCAACATTCCTGTAGTATATCTCACAACTTGTCAGTGCCAACATGTCTGGATAGAGGCTAGCAAATTGTGCTGTACAAACGGCCTAAGGTAAGGTCATGCGTGACACATTACTGGTATACAGTGGATATAAATTGTGTACACACCCCTCTTAAGATGCAAGGTGTTCCTGTTACATAGTAATTAAGACCACACTATGACAGTCCACACCTCTTCCAGTCTTTAATGTGACCCATAACAGGTACAGTTCACTTGTAAAATCAAGCATCTGTACTCATGTATTGCACCTACAAGGCAGGCCACCTGTGAGGGTGGCAGACGTCCTATCAGCATGATGTTTCAGTCAAGTATGATACCTCATGCTGCATTATGTGTCAGTACACTCACTGTGGCCTATTTGGCTATAATATCACATACATGGGCATTTAAAGACATACAGACAACGTCTGACCACGTATAGGTTTCAAACATATGGATATTCCAGACACATCTTTACAGAGGACAGTACAATGGTTTAACCTGCTGCATGTGAGACAGTTGCTGTCACCACACTATATAAAGTAATGGCAGCAGGATGTGTTCACCTGCTGTGTATGGTATTCACATCAAAATGGTATAGGCCACACAGGATATGATCCTTACAAACAGTTGACCAGCATTAGGATTAGAATTCCTGCCTATCTAGGTATTCTTACAATAGTGCTTTGCAGTTATCAGTTGCACCACACAGCTTTTGCATTTCCACCCCTTCCAAAAATACTTCTAAGTTGGATGACATCAACAGGTCTACTAAATTAGATTGAAGGGAAGTGTAAAGGGTAGTACACAGGTCAAAAATGGTATGAGCCAGATAGTATATGATTCACACACACCCCTGCCAGTATTGGGATTAGAATTCTTGCCTACCTAAGTATTTCTACTATAGTGCGACACAGTTATGAGACTCACCCCCAAGGTTATACATATCCAACTCTACCAAAGGTACTTCTGAGGTGGATGACATCAACAGGTCTACTAAATTGGAGTAAAGGGAAGTATAAAGGTTAGTACATAGGTCAGAAATGGTATGATCCAGATAGTACATGATTCACACACCTGCCAGTGTTGGGATTCGAACTCCTGCCTACCTAGGCATTCTTACTATAGTGCTATGCAGTAATGAGATGCGCCACAAACCTTATATAGATCCATCTCTACCAAAGGTACTTCTGAGGTGGATGGCATCAACAGGTCTACTAAATTGGAGTGAAGAGAAGTGTAAAGGATAGTACACAGGTCAAAAATTGTATGAGCCAGATACTACATGATTCACACACACATACATGCACAAACACCTGCCAGTATTAGGATTAGAATTCTTGCCTACCTAGGTATTCCTACTATAATGCTATGTGTTATGAGACGTGCCACATAGCTTATACATATCCAATTTTACCAAAGGTACTTATGAGGTGGATGGCATCAACAGGTCTACCAAATTGGAATGAAGGGAAGTGTAAAAGGTAGCACACAGGTCAAAAATGGTATGAGCCAGACAGTACATGATTCATACACACACTCATACCCACAAACACCTGCCAGTATTGGTATTAGAACTCCTGCCTATCTAGGTATGTCTACTATAGTGTTACACATTTACTGCACGAGCTACAGAGCTTATTGAACTTTCATATGGCCAAAGCTGCTAACTGCACAGCTGTGGTAAAGTATTACAGATGGAAGATAGTCTGCCTTCTGTTCCACCTGTACATCATGCTAGTTCTTTCTGTCTTGCACTTCAGCTAGCATTATGGCTTGGCACTTCACCAGGTTATTGTATCATGATGTCACCCCAGTGCTTACTAGTTAAGTCCACCCCTCCTGGCATGTTTGAATGGTGGTTATCTGTGCTTTCACCCATTAACCTGGTGTACATGTCCATTCTGGGGCACTGTTGCAACTGCCGCATGTATACAGGCAACCCTCACCTCTAAACTCTAAACACTCAGACCTGTGAGGGTTACCCATATATCACCCAATGTGGACATATGCACTCTCCAGTAAAGACTGGACTAGCAGGTCAAGAGGATAGGATCAACACCTGCACCACATCATGTGTAACAAGTAGCTCACCCTGACACCCACTTTGACAGCCATGACATACAGTGAAAACCCATACACCCACCTTCCCAGAGGCATTCAATGGACAATTACGCAAACAGCACAGACCAACAAGGCAGACACCCACTCAGAAACCGCAACATGGCACATGCCAAGGGACACATATTTAACATACACAGTGTGCTCCCAACCTAAACTCCTAAGGCTAACCACCTTGCACAATACAGTGATCATGGGTAACTCAATACTGAGGCACACACATCCCACTCACTAGGTTGAATATGGAGCAGATAACAGCCAAATATCAATCACATGCCAGCATCTAATACATGATCCAGCCAGTCATGTCACTCCACAACAACTACGAGTATCACTCCGTATCCATGTTGGTGTGAATGACTTGGGCCACATGTCTCTGGACTACATGACAGGAGACATGGTTGAACTCTCTGATTATGCAGTGCAGGCAGGTGTGACAGTAGCCCTGGGCAGTGTACTGCTGTCACCCAGAACGATGCTGCGTAACTATCAACAGATGGTTAAATGCAACATTGGCTTATGTGTTATCTGTCATTCTCAGGGGATCCAGGACCTCTCTGCTTGGGATGGCATGATTGACAGAACTCAATGACTTGCCATGGATATCATGCATCTGTCACTGTCATTATGTATAAGACCTATTTGTGTTTTATAGGATATATATATACTTTGGATACTGGTTGTGTTTTGACTTTTTAATGCCAGAACCTAATTATAGTCATGGATTCTGTGACTGTATAATTTTTGCCATGGTTAGTATGGCAGCGTTTTGCTGTGCTAAGCGTATTGCTTGGCTAGCTGCTACAACATGATGTTTCCTTTTCCCGGGTGTATAATCCATCATGGCACAAATACAAATGTACTTGACTGTAGGTTTGCTTCAACAACGAATGCTGTTTGTAGAAGGCCCTTAGTTAATATGTTGAGATGATGTAGTCTTTTATTGTAATTCTTAAGACTACGTAAATGTCAATGATTTAATTGTTCTGGAAATAAGCATCTATATCAGAATGTAATAATATGTGATGGAAATATGCCTTTAGAAACGAGCTAGGATTGTTAAATAGAAATCTAGTGGAAGCTATACCCTAGATTGCTTCCTTTCCTAAATATGGGCATGGCTTCCTGAATTGATTTACGGAGGCGTAATGCCGATGTTTGAACAATTTTATGTATTTCATCAATTAATGTGATATTCATAGAAATGAGAAGGTTTAATGTTGTGTTTTAAATGAAATATTTAACAGATTCTTCACGTTGCTTTTAAATATAATGCTAGGTAGTTGAAAACAGCACTATTATTTTATTTATTCAAGTTTTATCATTGTTAACGAGCTTATAGTTTGTTAATTGATCATAATTAGTGTGATTAATTGGTTAATTATGACAAGGGGTTTCTATAAAAGAAAATGGAATTCTTTGCATGATTGTAACCTGATGAAGCACAACTTGTTTGTGTGAAAGCGCTCGTTCCTGTTCTACTTTTACAATAAATGTTACTTGGATTATATCGTGGTGGTTTCAAGCAGTTTCTTCACTATCACTCCGTATCCATGTTGGTGTGAATGACTTGGGCCACATGTCTCTGGACTACATGACAGGAGACATGGTTGAACTCTCTGATTATGCAGTGCAGGCAGGTGTGACAGTAGCCCTGGGCAGTGTACTGCTGTCACCCAGAACGATGCTGCGTAACTATCAACAGATGGTTAAATGCAACATTGGCTTATGTGTTATCTGTCATTCTCAGGGGATCCAGGACCTCTCTGCTTGGGATGGCATGATTGACAGAACTCAATGACTTGCCATGGATATCATGCATCTGTCACTGCTGAGTTGCCAGGTACAGGCTACGTGTCTTGCCACCCTTATCGTGCCTTATTAGACAGTGTGCCTAATGTTATTACCACCATAGCAGCTACACATGCATGCAATCTGAGGGTCATGCTGCTCAACAGTGTACGTCTAACTGTCAGGATGCAGTCACTCATAGCAGTTGTTGGAGTGGAGGACATGTCTGTTCTAATGGAGAGGTGGTTCACAGCAGCAGATAGCAGACCTGCAGTATCAGGTTGTGATGCATTCCACAGCTGTCAGCCCCCAAACATGGACCACACCACACCTCTACAGGTGGGGGTTGTCTCCATATTCATTATGGATAAGAACACCTCCAGACTAGTATCCCATCATAATGCACTGGAGATACTTCCAGTACAACTGCCTTGAGGTAATAGTGCAATCCAGACCACAGCTTGCTATGGGTCCACATATATGTCCCTAGACTGTTACTGCACATTCCTCAACACCTTGACATCTCTGATGGTCCATGCAAAACTGACATAGTACGAGTCTTCAACTACCCCTCCGTCACCTGGGGAATGTAGCCAATTGCCAGTACAGTGGCCCAACACTTCTGGGATTCATCATTTCCATTGCCCTAGTCCAGCTCATACTGACCCCTGGTAGGGGATGCAACAATCTTGACCTGTGTTGACCACTTAAATATGGGACCATTGCTTATCCACAGATGTCAATCCCTGCATGCCAAGGGAAGCCAGACACTGTCCTCCAAACACTGGGATACAATGTAATGGTCCCCTGCCATTACTAAAGTGTACATCAGATGGAGGACACTGTTGCAGGGTAAAGGTGGTGTCCCATGAGTGTTGAACTCCCTTATTAGCCTCAAACACAACTTTGGATCCCTCATGAAGTCCCCAACAGGCATTTATGGCAGCAGAGATGCAGCAGACACGAATGACAGTAACAACAGCCTTGATAGTTACATCAACAACCTCCACAACATTAAACTCAAGTGATGCAAGTTACTGCACAAAGCTAATACCTATCCTGAGACAACAGGTATTGGCCACAGTCTTGGTAACACACTCAGTGCCAGATTTACCCCTCTCTCCCCCACAAGTGAAGTGCTGAGTGAATGTGTTCTCTCATGTTGTATCCAATTTCTATTCTAGGCATCTGTGTGCCACCAGGATGTGGCCCTGCAGCAAGGACACAGAGTATGGCAGTGTGATGACACATCCACCATGTCATAGGCAGAGTACAATATGTGCACAGTAATTCCAATTCTGTAACACAGTGATTGCATATGCCTCACAGATTATAGGGCCGGGGTTGTACATGGGTACATGTTGATGTACAACATCTGTTGTAGAATGGAGAATGGTACATGTTCTGGTTTGGACACACCTCTGATTTCTAATAACCACACACACTGGGATTACTATTCTCACACACACACACACACACACACACACACTTGCCAGTACTGAGATCCATAGGTTCATTGCTTCATAGATGTGTAGTAGGTGAATGGGTCTGAAGGATCTATAAGGCTAGCCACATGACAATGGTCCCCAGTGTAGCTCAGGAGTATAGTCACTGGAGTGGTCTCCAGGGGAGGGAATTGTATTCCCCATCCACTCATTCAGGTTTCTACTGTGGGTGGCCAGTGATGTGCACTGCTTCCCATGTATGTGATCTATATTCCATAACATGAACAGTGTCTGGGTTGTGCACATGTCCCACATGCATGTTGTGTAGACAGATTGGTATCTTCTGATGTAGTATTCCTGACCTTACTTAGTGAGACCTGACTCTGTAACTGAGGTAGTGATTGTATCTACATTGACAGTATGATATGGGTATTCAGTGGAGTTATTGGTGTCTGTCCATACAGGGCATGTGTATAAGGCATTGCATTCCCTTCGTGGGGTACATTTGCAGACTCTACAGTTGTTACAGGCATCCAGTGGTGAACATGGTAAAATGGCCACTGTACACATTGATTGGGCTACTGAGGGGATAGAACAGGGTGCCATGTCCTTTTACTTGCTGGATAACACACACTCAGTCAGGAGATGTAAGACATCAAAGTACTTTCTGATGTCAGTGGCACTGCTGTGGTCAACAGGCATGTAGTCCACTGCAGTCACACAGTGGGTACTATCTGTGAGGCAATATGCAGGGGAACTACCGATATAGTGGTTGTTGCCTAGCCAAATGTTTTTGTGTAAGATACGTGGGTAGAGAGTGGTCTCTGAGTAATAGAAGGGTTGCCTCTATTCTTCACTAATCCATACTGTCACATTTTGCCCTGTGGAGTGTCTACATCATCCTCTATGGTGTTTTACAACTGTTGGCCTTGTAAAGTGGACATTGTGACATATACTAGGTCCTCAACATATTAATTTAGCAAAACCTGCCCCCAATGGATCCTGTAATCACATATACACGCGCACACACACACACACACACACACACACACACACTTGCCCGTACTGAATTTTAAACTCCTCCCTAGCGCACACACACACACACACACACACACACACACACATGCACACACGCACACACATGCACACACGCACACACACACTTGCCAGTACTGAGTTTCAAACCCCTACATAGCTCACAGACATACACAAACACACACACACTTGCCCGTACTGAATTTTAAACTCCTCCCTAGCGCACACACACACACACACACACACACACACACACACACACACACACACACACACACACACACACACTTGCCAGTACTCAGTTTCAAACCCCCCTACCTAGCTCACACACACATACTTGCCAGTACTGAGTTTCAAGCCCCTGCCTAGCTATGTATTGCTATTACTGTGTACCGCATTTATCGCACATGCCATAGAGCTTATAGGATGGATGTTGTCCCAAGGTACTTCTAAGGTGAGGAACATCACCAGCTCTTGTAAATACTGGCATTGGGTGATGTAATGGGTGAGAGATTCCAAAAAATATTTTATCCTGCGCACACATTTACCTTTGTCAGGGGTGAGTTTCAAACCTCTATCTAACTGTCTTTTTGGACCATTATGTTACACAATTACCACATGCACCACTGACCTTACATGGTTTAGGGTTGCCAGCAGGTACTTCTAAGGTGGATGATATCTGCAGGACTGCTAAAGTTAGGCACTGAGATGTGTACTGGGTGTAAATGGGGCCAAAATCTTTGCGGTACAGACATACATATGTAGATATATGCATGCACACAAACACTTTCCAGGGACAAGATTCAAATCCATACCTATGTAGTTATTGCTACTACAGTGTTTCGTATTTATCACACGCGCCATGGAGCTTACCTGCTGAAGAGCTGTGCAAAGGTATCTTTGAAGGTGAGTGATATCAGCAGTAGTGTTAAAGGAGGGGTAAGGGAAGTGTTGTAAGTGTGAATGACCACAAAATCAAGTCTCTACAAAGATACACACACTCTCTTACACACTCACATTTACACAGTTGCTAGGATCAGGATTGGAACACTTACCTAACTAGTTTGCTACACTACAGTATTACATAGTTATCACAAGTGCCAGGGAGCTTATATGTTGGAGAGCTGTCCAAAGGTATCTTTGAAGGTGAGTCACATCAGCAGCAGTGCTAACGAAAGGGTAACGAAAGTGTTGTAAGTGTGAATGTCCAGAAAAGCAGGTCTCTACAAGGATACACACACTCTCTCACACAAACACTCACATCTGCACAGTTGCCAGGATCAGGATGGAACTATTTTGCTACACTGTAGTATTACGCAGTTATCACAAGTGCCACAGTGGTTATACGCTAGGAAGCTGTCCAAAGGTATCTTTGAAGGTGAGTGACATCAGCAACAGTGCTGAAGGAGGGGTACTGGAGATTTAGTGAGTGTGAATGGCCTCAACCACATTCATCTAGAAATACTCACACACAACTTTACATTTGACAAGACTGAGATTAAAACTGCTACATGGATACCTATTTGTACTATAGTGTTACACAGCTATCACAAGCACCACTGACACTATGAGCTGAGGGCTAAACAAAAGTATTTCTACAGTAAATGACATCATCACATCATGTGCTATAGGCCAATGGGATGTGTAGAGGGTGGGACAGGCCTCATAATGGGATTCTCTCTGTCACTGTCTGTCTTTCTATTCCCTACATCTCTGTGTGTGTATGTTTGACATATTATATTATGTTGGCCTTTGATATGTGTGTGTATTCCTATCCAATTTGTATGTGTGTGAAGTATCAATGATGTACAATTTGGTGTGTGTGAACAGACAGCTGCAAATAACCAATATCTGTAGTCCACTGTGTTGTGAGTCATGGGCTACATTTCTCTAAGTGTAGGAGCATGCCCAGTATGACCTTCTATATTGAGTGTGTGCATCCATTCCAGAGAGGGTTGGACTCCAGTTCAGGGTTTTGTGTGCTGCAGCTATACCTAGAAAACTGTTTCTGCAAAATATCTGTAAATAGGTTGCCAATATGGAGACACAATGGGCTTAACATACAGGGGATACTGTAACTATTGCTATCTGTGCTGCTTGTGTGACATGTTTGTTTGTAGCATAGATATTCTGAAATATATACTCTTTTACTCCGTGATGTGTCATGTGCTCAACTACTGACAGTTATCATTCTTTGCTCACAGTTATTTACCGGGAAATACAAGATGAATGAAGCTGAGACCAATATTCTGAGGCATATAGACTACACATTCTGGCACACACCTGCCATTGTGGAGGGGTAGCTACAGACAATAGACTGCTTTTTCTGTGTAAATGGTGTAACACCTTGTTAATATGCTGGCTGGGGTTCCCCTCCCTGTGCTTTTCTCAACTTCACAGAAAGGCCATATACTGCTGGGGTCATACCTCTCAGATGTACAGATAGACCCAGGTTATCCAGAGGCAGGACTCATATATCTGGTCAGCTTACCTTCACATTGTGGTTTACAAGCAGTTTTGTGGCTAGTCATTCATGGGTTTGCAGTTGGGAGTAGTGTGGGCAGACATTAGAGTTTCAGACTTCACACACTCCATGATATCCATGCCTTTACACCCTCCCCCTCTGTTATTCTCTTCTCCACCTAACATTACATAAGCAATATCTCTGTGGTATCCCTATAGTTTGGCCTTTATCCCAGTAGTATTTATGACCTGATCCACAGTCCTTGCAGTAGGACACGGGGAGGCATGCTACTGGCATTTATTAACATGGCCTTGCATTTATTTTCTGTTTACTGTTAGGTTGTTAGTTGGGACCCCCTGACATTCCATACATTGGCACTATGGGTGAGGCATGGGCCTTTGCATGAGGACTGTAGGCCATTTTAGAGTGCTGCAGGCCATCTCTTACTGCATTTTTACATGGGATTGTGGGGGGATGCACACCTGCAGACTCTAACATTTGATATGACTGTACTGGTATTTTGTTTACTCTGTTGGCTTCCATTTCATATTGTATTGTGAGCTATCATGCAGACAGGATGCATATCAGTAGAGTAGACATGTTAGATCTTCATGGCATATATTTCAGTTTCAGACTTTGTACCCTTCAGAACTGGAATGCAACTGCCAGACCTGTTGTAGTATGTCTGTTAGGTCTGGTGGGGGGATGTTCACCATTGCCATCATTTGGGGGGCCTTAGCCCAGCCTTTCTTCATGGTCATCTACAGCTGTCCTGCTGGGAGAGGCTGGTGGTGGATATGTGACCCTCATTGACATCCATGTGTATGACCTATTGACATCCACAGTTCTTTGGGCCATCACATGTACTGCAGTGGGGATTGTCACCTTGTGTAGAGCTGCTTAGTATGTTGACACCAGTGTTTGTTATGAATTTCCTGCTGTCCCATATAGCTGTCTGCTGCTATCCCATTCACCCACCCAATTCCCTTGCATGCTTGCATCCATATCATACATACAAGTATGAGAACATACTACTCCATTCAGTAATTGATAGGAAGAGTGACTTACCTTGTTGCTGGGCCAGTACTGAGGACAGTGTTGGAGGGCTGACTATGTTGGATGCACATAGTACACTCCCTGTACATGGTAAAGCTCAAGCAGTGTCATGTTTGGCATCCCGTTTACTGTATGTGCGAGGTGGAGAGAGGCATCAGTCCCTGGGTCCCTACAGTGTCAGTGTGTATGCTATGTGTTGCCTCATTGCCAAGGCCTGGGCATACTTTGCATGCCTCCTTCTGCCTACAGGAGTAGGCTCAGGATGTTCCTCCTCCGAGTCCCTCTGTGCCTGTGCTGGCCTTGGCAATGGTGAGGTGCTATGTGGCCCTGCCCCTTGCTGTTCCTGCTGTAGCTGTTTCTGCAGGATCATATTGTGTAGCATGGCATATACTATGAACATTTGTGTATATATAGTTGGAGAGTACTGCAAGGCTCTACCGGCTATGACTAGGCAGCGAACCATGACTTGAGCATCCCAAACACATGCTCTGCAATGATCATGGTTTGTGCGTGTGCCTCATTATGGTGTTCTTGTTCGGGTGTGTGTGCATTTCTGATGGGTATCATCAGCCACGGCTCCAGTGCATAAGCAGCATCCCCCACTAGATGGCCATATGGGACATCCCCCCTGACAAACGCCTGATACATCTGTGAGCAATACCAGGTGTGGGAGCTGTGATAGCTTCCAGGGCTGCCAGCACACACATTCATAATAATGCCCTGGGTATTGCACATGACCTGGAAGTTGATAGAGGGGAAGCCTTTGCAATTTCTGTAGACCCTGCCCTGCTCACTGGGTGGTACTTTGTTGTGGATGTGCATGCAGTCTATAGGACCAACTACCTCAGGGTATTCTGCTATATGGTGGAAGAGAGGAATATATGTGGTCGGTGCCTCACTGGCGGTGGGGAAATATATGTGCTCATTGGTATGTTATGTCATGGCATCCAGGAACTGGTGGAGTACCCTGGATGCTGATGACTGTAAAACCCCAATGATATCAGTTGGTCTTTGGAAGGTACCTGTGGCTAGTATCCTTAAGCCTAGACATACCTTGGTATCTAGTGGGATGGGTTCCCCCTTTATTAGTTGTGTGAGTAAGGCGTGGCTGGCACAGCTCAACGATTTGCTCTAGAATTTCCCTGTCCACCCTACAGTGCTCTACTATCTCCAGCTCATGTAGGTCCTGGTAGGTTACCCTGGGTCAGTACATTCTTCTCCTCCTCCTCACTGTGGGTTGGTTGTCAGCATTCTCCTCCTCACCACCCTCAGTCTCTAGCACATATTGCTGGAGTAAAGCAGCAGCAGCCTATAACATATTTAGTCATTTTTGCCAGTTAAAAATCCCCCATCTGTGTACACCGGTGGTGTAGAGTTTGTGGGAAAAAACAGTCTGTAGGGTGTTTGCATAGTTTATATTAGTTTGCTGGGCTGCTGCATGTGTAATTGTCTGATTCTGATACATTCCACCTGCCAGCTATGCTAGTTCTCCTTGACTGCCTTTCTACTGCGGTTTCCCCTTCCCACTTCCTTCCTATTTATGCCCCGAGGCACACCGTGCATACCTTGTGCTCTAATGTAAACAGTTCTGCTATTTTCTGCGTTTTAAAATTTTTTTTTTTATTTAGGTCTGCAGCATGCACCGCATACCTGTTTAGGTAATGTAAGCACTTTTAAGCAGAAGTGACTCACCCTGGACACAAACATGCCCTGCATTTCATGGAATAAGACAATACAGCCTCAGACACATGCCCTTCCTTAGCTGTGCTTAGCTAAGGGCAAATGGGCCAGGCAACTCCAATGAGCTTACAGCAGGCGTGACACACCCCCTTATGAAGTCATTCAGCTGTTATACTTGCACTGTTGTATTGCTGCACCTATACGGTTAGGTGCAAGCTGACACTTTGAGGAAGTCCGTGATTGAGTATAACTCCCCTCATTTGCATACCCCAGTGTGTAAGTCCTTAGTTACTGTGCTTAGATGGACCCTTTCCCTTTGACAACCAGTGCTCCCTGGTATTGTTTACATTCTGCTTGCCATTGACTATAATGGCAAAATGCAAAATTATCTTAAACTTGACTTTTCTAATTTTTTTATTTTCGGCATGATCCCGTTTGCGCGCTGCTGCCCTAAGCTTAAACGGCCATGATAGGCCAAAAAAAAAGTTTCATTTTAAAAAATAATAAACATTTACTAATGCCAGTGACCTTATATTTGGCCATTGACATGTGTGCTTGGAATACATGCTTTCCATGAGCTGTCCTGCCTCCGTTTGCACAGATGCCGAAATGTATTCAGTTACTAACTGAATACATTCCTGCTCTGACACTGTTCCTGCACGCAGTCTGGCCAACTTTGTGGATTGCAAAATCACCTCATTTGCATGTTTTTTACCCGCAAATGAGGTGATTTGCATCCCGCATGGTTTACTATGTAGGAACAGTGTAGGGCCACTCGTGCACGTGAAAACAGCACTTTCCTGGACCGGTTGGAGGCCATTTTTTATGCAGGAGCTCCTACACTGTTCCTGAATGGAAAATATCCATTTGTGAATCCAGGGAAATGTCTTAATTTTGGGATTTTTGGTTTAGAGATATGTGATGACTTCTGAAAACATGTCCCCAATGTCTGTATATGGTTTGCTGTTATTAATATCTTTTATCTTTGAGGTGTTATTGCTTTTTCATTGTATTTTGGCTCTTTTAGTTAGATTGTGCATGTGTTTGGGAGACATGGCATGATGCAATGTTTAATTTTTTTCATAGCTGTGGCTGTTTTATGTGATAATATAGCCATGCATCTCTTATTTACATTTTCTAATACTTTTACTATAGACTTATGATTTGTTTTATATTTAAATTTAGTCAATTGAAGTTGTGATTGTATGTTTGTTAGTTCTGATTCCCATTCTTTTGTTTTCTGCTTATACAAAACTAGAATTTTATCAAAAACATAAGCTTTTAAAGAGTCTCAGATCATAACTGTATCAACTTCATCAGTATTATTTGTTTCTAAATAAAGATTTGGTTCAGAAAGGAGCCAGCTGTTTTAAGAATCAAGTCATTATCGATACAAAAAAAGTAATTTTATTACTATACATCTTGGCAGTGCTGTTGAAGTAGAAGGCATGGGTTTACCTAAAGCTCTATGTGACCTTTCACTGCCACAGGACTGTCCTTCCTGCAAGTTTAATAATTTTGGAATCTAAGAAGATAAAATGTAAACAGGTCATCTCTTTCTGTTTTTTTTTTTCTGGTAAACTGAATATTCTTAAATTGCATCTCCTTTCTCTGTTTTTGAGGTTGTCCATTTTGTTTAATAACAAAGTATTTTGTTTTAATAAATATTTTGTTTGAATGTCTTCCTCCTTTATTATTCCCTTCATGTAATTTATAGCATTCTTAATGTGAAAAAAAAATAGATTGATGCTGTTAAAGCATTTCTTTATAAGTATTAGTTCATTTTAAGGAATTCTGTTTCATATTTTCTAAGCTCTTCTGAAAACTATCTATTTTCAGATATGACTCCTTAAGTGTTGTCATGAGCTGCATATCCTTCTTCAGAAAAGAGTGAGCACGGGAATGCTTATAGGTGCTCATTTTTCTTTCGGTCATTAAGTCTCCAAAAGATTCTGAAAGGTAAAAGGTGATTAAATTTCACAAAAATGTGAATGCAAGTAAGCTTACGCCATTATAAAATAGTGTGCAAAGTAGTTTTACTTAGAAGGAAATATTTTCCTGTTTATTTTGCTTATACTGCAGAGTTCTAAGAAATTGTTGATTTCACTTGACCATCTAATCTCTGCCTACTAACAATTCACTTTCATAAACAAGAAAGCTCACTTCATTTCTGAGTGGCTAAGATTTATATAATTTAATTGTTGCTTTAAATAGATAGATTTTTTTTACTACATAGCTGAAAGTTTATTTTACTCTTCAGCTCATGTCACAGAAGTTCATAGGCTTATAGATTCATAGGAGGCTACTAGGCTAGTGGTTCTAGAGCCTTTACAAGCCTAGATATGTTAATCCCAAGTTGCCCCATCTGTTCTTATTCAGTGAACATATTTTGCAGAGCTAGTCTATGGTCAGCACTGACTGCCCCTGTCCATGAGGGACATGGGTGTCACCCCTGTGGTGAATTTGTGTCTCGCATATTGTCTTCTTTACATTTTCATAGCTCTGATAATGAGTCTGAGGAGTTTTTTTAGTGGCTCCTCAGTAAGATGTGTTCAGAGAATTTTAGCCTAGTCACAAAGCTCCTGTGGGAATACTGCTCAGGGTTTACCAGGTATTCCCGAATGTCCTCATCCCTGGTCTTTTCTCAGTAGTAGAATTGTCTTTACTGTTTATATATCTCTAGCAATGGTCACAATAAGACCAAAGCACAGGCTAAGGTTCACTAGGGTTGTTCAGTTGTAGTCTTCTTGTTGTTTAGGAAGGTAACATTTGGATGCACTCCACCCAGCATCAAAAGAACAAGCAACAACGTACTACTAATATGTAGCAGCACAGGATTTTTTTTTTTTTTTTGAGATGTGGAACATTTTCTCAATTTGGACATGCAGTAAACATTAATGGGCTGGACTTTAAGGTCCCCTAAACAACCCAGTTTACGAAACAATATGGTATATTAATGCACCAAAAGTTTAAAGTTTATCAAAAATGAGCAGCTTTTATTCCAAGACAAAAAGGAAGTGATGTAGTCTCTTACTTAAACAACCAAATGCACCAAAATAACTTTCAGAACAAAATGAAATGATATATAGAGTAACTTTTTTTCTAAACTCTCGAGGCCACCACAAACAGGATAACCGCTACTTCCTAAGCATTCAAATAATTCCCTTCTGCTCTGACAAGAAGCAGGAATCAAAGATTATAGCCTAGTCATGATTTTTGTATAGATTCTCCCTTCTGAATGATTTCACTGGAAAAAAATAACATCAAAAAAATAATCAAACTGATGTTTCAAACAACCAATCGATTTCTATGAAAGCCCATCTTCAAACATTTGGTGCAGCTGCAGCTCTGATTTTTATAAAATAATTATATAATTGGTTCTATTAGCTGAAATAAGTAGTAATATTCATAGATTCATAGATTCATAGACTGATGACCTGGGATCCTTTCTAAGCCTAGCCATGTCCTGTATCCAAATAAGACACTAAGGGCCAGGCAGTTACAAGCTACCTCTGTCCATTAGTGACATGTGTGTCAGTCACGGTCTAAGTTTCCTGTTCCCCATCCACTTGTATAGGTTGTGCTTAAACTGGGTAATAGATGAACTTAGCTTCACATGGATAGAAAGCCTGTTCCATAGGAGAAGCAGTCTATGGGACACATATCTGTCTCTCCAGCATGTTCTATTTAAGTCACAGACAAAATTAAAGTTTGTAGACCTTGTATTTATGGTACTCTGTGGCTTACAAATATGTAGGACATTCATAAGTCTGGGGTTTGCAGACGCTTTGTAAGCCAGGCATAGATCACCTCTCAGCAATCTATAGGAGTCTAACTAGAGGGAAAGGTCTTTCAGGCACTCTGCATAAAGCAGGTTTGTTATGCCTTGTATTGTTTTTGCAAAAAAACTCTGAGGTTGCTCTAGTTGCTGCATACTCTTGGTCAGCTATATAGCAAAGGAAGCATTGCACTCTATGATTTGTCTGATTAGGGCAGAGTTCAGTGGGATAATAACCTCTTTGAACCTAGATGTCATGCCCTTACTTATAAGTTGAGCAACATAAAAGGATTTCCTCACCACTGTGGCCACATGGTGGTCAAAGGTAAGGTCACTGTCTATGTACATACCCAGATCCCTTACCACTGGGTTGACTCTTAGGGGTATATTATCAACATGGCAATTAGCCGGGATGGTTGACTTCCCAAAGAGTACAATTGTGCATTTCTTAGAAATGAGATCAAGACCATGTCTTTGGTATCATATGCTATTCAGAGATAGACCCGCTTGAAGAATGCTAGTATTTGCAGTAGTCAGCCATAAACCTTCAGCCTTTCTTTCTATTTCAGATGACAAAAAGTAGCACGCTCATTGCTACTAGTGACTGGCCTCTTGGTGGAGGTGGCCTTTCCTATTTCGACATTCTGAGTCCTCTCAGTGAGCCCATTGACTATCTAGTGGGTGATAAAAGGGTTTACACCTAAATTAGTGAGCTTGCTGATAAAGCCTGAGTGGGGTATTGTATCGAAAGCCTTGGCCAGGTCGAGTTAAGCTGTGTGCACAGTCTACCAGATTTAATAGCCATGACTTTCCTTTAAAAAAGCCAAACTGTGATGGGTTTAGTGTTTGCAGGTTACCTGTACCCTAATTTATCATGACCATGATGATTCTTTCCATGGCCTTACATATGAGACTGGTAAGACTTATGGGCCTGTAATTACCCAGATCAGTGG
The DNA here is from genome assembly GCF_019279795.1 of Protopterus annectens. NCBI lineage: Eukaryota > Metazoa > Chordata > Ceratodontiformes > Protopteridae > Protopterus > Protopterus annectens. The sequence continues at coordinate 1,976,286,093 of NC_056725.1, read as the reverse complement.
TTGGATATACTTTGTCTAGGGGAATGACTGTAGCCATCTTCCATTCCTTGAGCACAAAACCTGACTGAATGTTCCAGCTGAAAAATGATTCAAGTTGACCAGAAAGGCCATGGAACAACCTTTGTTATTTACTAAACATCCTGGGATGTAATCGGTGCCCATTGATACAGTGTTCTAGTGCCTTGGAAAGTGCATTGATGACCTGTTCCCTAGAAATGGTTGTGGGAATTGTGTTATATGGTATTTCCTTAGAACTATCAGGAGGGGGAGTGGAGGGGAGAAATTTATTTGATTTATTTATTTTATTTAACATTTGTTTGCCAGGATATTCCGAGTAAACAACAAGTGTTCATTGTCAGCGGGTCCTGGGGAGAAAAAATCCATAAGTTTACAGAGATAAGAAAATTTTGCAAAGGAGACATTACAGAGTAGTAGCATACAGATTGTAGACTTTATAGCCGTTAGTATACAATAAGAGGAAATTCCCCATTTTGGTTGAAAATACAAGTGTTCAAAATATACAATGAGAGTAGATAAGAACCTGGTAGAGCATTGCAAGATATTTCATAATTGAATAAGAGTATATAAATGTTTAATGCTCTATATATACATTCAAGCAAATATACATGTAAGAGTATACATACATATATATGCATACACATATATACATACATACACATACGCATATATACATATATATATATTTATATATATATATATATATATATATATATATATATAGATATATATAGATATATATAGATATATGCACACACACACACATATACACATGCACTCACACAGACACACACACACACACACACACACACACACACACACACACACATACACATGCATACATACACACACACACACACACACACACACACACACACACACACACACACACACACACACACACACACACACACACGCGTACATACACTCATAGGTTCATAGGTTCATAGGTGTGTACTAGGATAACGGCACTGGAGCCTTTACAAGCCTAACCCATAGGATTACCCTGGTATCATGCCACCCAACCTTAGTTCCTAGTGCCTCTGTCGAGTAGAGCCACTGGAGTGATCCCCAGGGTGAATTTTCTATTTCCCATCCACTCATCAAGATTTCTCTTGAAGAGGGCCAGTGAGATGCTCTGCTTGATATGCATGGGGAGACTATTCCATAGCATGTACAGTCTCTGGGTTATGAACCTGTCCCTCCAGCATGTTCTGTTGATTGTGATAATGAGGTTAAGATTGCTGGAGCATGTGGTGCAGAGAGATTGGGATTTCTTTAGATGTAGCATTTCTAACAGATCTGGGTCAGACATTGCTTTGTAAGTCAAACAGAGATTGCCTCTAAATAGGCGATATGAGACAGAGAATAGTTGGAGTTTTTGAGTCTGTCCATATAGGACAAGTGTTTAAGGCCTAGGATCCTCTTTGTGAGGTACGTTTGCGGCCTCTCCAGTTGTTACAATAACCAGGACCCACCTCCTATCTACTCTACTTTATGCATCCCCAATTCTAACTAATTTTTACAAAACTGACATTAATAAACTTTCCATCTCTTACAACAAAATTGCTAGATTCACTACCAATGCCATATATAGGTTATTGCTCACACATAGATAGGTATAGTTAGATGGTGTTGTTTGTGTTGTTCAGGACAGATGGGGTGTAGAAATAGTAAGTGGATAAGGCATTAGGGGGTCAATTAAAGTTGCATAGATGGCTGGTGAAGAGGTATGTTTTAAGTAGGCTTTTGAAGAAGGGTGTGGAGTTTTGTAGTCTGAGGTCAGGAGGAAGGTTGTTCCATATTTTTGCTATTTCATGGACAAATAGTGATTCCCCGTAGTTGTTTTTGCATGTGATGGTTTCAATTAAGGCTTTTTTGGAGGACTGAAGTTGTCTATTTGAATTGTAGAAGTTCAGCATGCCAGTCAGGTCAGGGGTTTTCTCGGGATAGTACAGAATTAGATGAGCTAGGCTGAATTGATGGTACCTTAATAGGTTCGGAAATTCAAGCCAGTGCAAGGCTGGTAGGGAAAGGCAGTGATGGGATCGTGATTTGGCACTGGCAGCAAATCTAGCAATTTTGTTGTAACAGATGGAAAGTTTATTAAAGTCAGTCTTGTAAAGATTAGTAAGAATTGTGAATGCATAAAGTGGAGTAGATAGGAGGTGGGTCCTGGTTATTGCAATTTGAGGATTCGGTGGTTAGATAACTTTTACAGAGATAGAGGGAACCTAGCTTTTTGTGGACTTTAGTGATGGCTGTTGATATCTGCTTTGTGAACTAGTAAATTGGAACAGCATTAGTTGCGTTTTCTTGGGATTTAGTATGAGTTGTGAGTTGTTAAGCCAGTTCTCTATTTCAGAGAAGGCTTCTTGGGCTTTTTGTTGAAGTTGGATGGTGGGTGCAGAGCATATGAGAGTTATATCATCAGCATATTGGACTATGTCAGCTTTAGGGGTAGCTGAGTGGAGTTGGTTTGTGAAGATATTAAAAAGAAGAGGTCCTAGGATTGATCTTTGCAGTATGCCTAAGGAGGTTGGGAGTGAGGGGGATAGAGAGTTATGCCATTTGACGGATTATCTAAATAGCTTTGAAACCGGAGGAGGGTGGGGTTGTTAAGGTTGAGGTCATAGAGACAAGACAGTAGTTTATTATGTGAGCCTGTGCTGAATGCCTTGGATAAATCTAGGAAGGTAGCTGAGACAAATTTACCTAGATTTCTGTGGGAGTTTATAGTATTGGTGAATTTGAGTAGGGCAGTAGTGGTGCTGTGGGATGAGCAAAATCCGTGTTGGGTTGAGGAGAGAAGGTTGTTGGTGAGGAGATAGGAGAGGAACTGGTGATTAATACATTTTTATAGGATTTTAGAGAGGTGTGAGAGAATTGCAACTGGTCGATAATTGGAAAGTTCAAGGGAGGGTCCATCTTTGTGGAGTGGTATGATATATGAGGTTTTCCACAGGAGTTGAATGGTGTGTTCTGTGATGGATCTATTCATTAGAATTGAAATAGGATAGGCTATATCTGTGGATGCAATTTGGAGGTATTCAGCAGGAAGGTTATCACCTGCAAGGGTGGTTGGTGTGAGTTTGGCTAGGAGTTTTTGGAGAGCAGAGGTAGGAACAGACTTAAGTGTGAAAGGTATGGTATTGATTTGGGCCTGAGGTGGTTGTGGGGTGTTGGAGGAAGTGATGTTGTTTATGAGTTTGAGTAATGAGGAGTTGAAATAGTTATTAAAGCTTGAGGGTATGTCCGGGTCTGTACCTGTTTTACTGGGTGTGGGAATGGTGCTTCTTCCAGGTTGTAGTATGTTATTTATTCTTGCCTAGAATTTTTGCGGTTTGGTACTGAATTTGTTTTGTTGAATGATACAGTAATTTTGTTTATCGAGCTTAACCTGCTTTTTTTGCTTTGTTTCGGAGCTGGTGAAAGGTGTGCCTAGCTGTGGGTGATCTGGTGTGGCACCAGGTTTTCCAGGCTTTATCCCTTGCTCTTAGTAGGGCTTTTGTGGTTTTCTAGAGCCAAGGGGTGGGGTGGCTATGTATCCTGATAGTTTTTAAAGGGGCTAGTTGGTTGAGGTTATTTAGGACTGTGGAGTTAAAGTAATCAACTGCTTTGTCTATTGAAAGGGTTTTGATGGAAGACCAGTTGCAATGTTGCAAGGCTCTTATGAAGTGGTCTCTAGGAATTTTTTTGTTAGAGCAGGCTTGTAGAAGTGAGGGAGAGTTAAATATTTTAAGTTTTTGCCTAAGGATAAAAGTGGGGCTGTCGTCGCTCAGAGAGTTTGGTAGGGTGCCACATTGATGGGCAATATTTGGTTGATTTGTGAGGATCCAATCAGGCATAGATTCTCTTTTTGTGGCCTTATCAATGTGTGTGGGAGTATCTATAAGTTGGGTGAAGTTATATAGGTTAATGTCTTGGATGGGGGTGTGAGAATGGATGGAGTTCCATTCAATGTTTACATCACCTAACAAGATAGTTTCTTAAGGGACGGAGTATGAGGCCCAGTGAAATATGGATTCTAGGGTGGTTAGGTTGTCACCCAGGGGGATATAGATACCCAGTAGGTTTAGGTGTTTTTGTTGGTTAAGGGAGAGCTTTGCAAATAGAATCTCTGCATTGTTGAAGTTGGGGGAATCTTTTTGGAGGAGTTGGAGTTGTAAGTTGGTTCTGTGAAGTAAAGCTAAGCCTCCACCTCTTTTATGTAGCCAGTCTGCCCTGAGGATGTTATACCCCTGTGGAGGGATGGAATTATCTTTAATATGTGGTTTAAGCCACATCTCTATGATGAGAATAATATCAGGGTCATATAAGGAGATGCAGTGTGAAGGTCTTCTATTTTATTCATGATACTGCGGGTATTCATATTTAGTATCGGTAAGTCGGTGGGTTTGTGCTTAGCTGTATAGTGATGGGTGCATGGCTTATTAGCAGAGGTTGCTGGCCCGGGGTCGTGGTGGCTATCTCCTACTAGTAGTAGCTGGGTTGTTATACAGGTGATAGTTTTTAGATATTGGATGATTAGGTAGTGAAACTGTAGACTTGGTTGCTTTTTAGATGGATAGAAGTGATACATAGGAGGGGCATGGTATATGGGAGGTTGGGTGTATATGGTGGGGTATATGCTTGCATGAGTGAGGTTGATAGTAATGTTGTAGTTTAGGGTGGGTGATTTGGGGTGGATACAGTGAGTAATTGTGAAGAGATAAGAGGTGCTGGCGGTGGCTATGGAGAGGCAGGTGAATAGGGAGGTTAATCCCAGAAGGGTATAGTGGAGATGAGACTGGGCATAATGAGACATAGTGGGAGTGAAGTTGTGGAGTTAGATGAGGTATTTATATTTGGTGAGGGTGTGAGTTGTGTGAGCAGGAGATATGGGTGTGGATATTGAACTGGTAGGTGAGCTGGAGTGGTGGGAAGTTAAAGGGTATGTGTAGATGATACTGATGGATGTAATTATTGGATAATGGATGGATGAAGGGAGGGTCATAGTAAAGGAGGTTACCTATAAATTCAGGGTATTTAGGGGTAGGTGGTAATTGGGGGCAGAGTACGGGAGCGGAGTGAGCCTGTAGGGCAAACAGAGCAGTATGAGCCAAACAAGGTATGTGCAATTCAAAAATAAACTATAAGTTGCTCAGAAATCACATCTATAATGTTAGTCTTTCTTTTGTTAACAATGTTTTTTTTTAAGGAGTGAAAGTCCTTTTTAATTTTTCCAGTTGTGTGCCCTAAGAAATTACCTTGTCTAAGGGCTGAGAGAGAGAGTGAGTGAACTATTGTTGAGTCAGAGACAGACTGGGAGGGTAGTGGGCATGTATCACATAGAAGAAGAAAAAATAAACAGGTAAATGTTTCTTTAAAGACTAAAAGAGCTAGAATTATTAAATAAATAAATAAATAAATTTGAGCTGATCCTGTTAGCCAAAATGTTGACAATAGCATGGTGTGGGTGGTGCCATTTACAATAGGTTGTGCGCATTGTTGTGTATTTCTTCTGATATTACGGATATAGCAATAGAAAGCTTTGTGATTGCCCTTTGCCTGAGAAGCTATTTTTACTTCAAATTTAATGTTTGAGCTATTAATTAATCCTCTTAGCTGCTTGTTTAAATTGGTCAGGGGGCTTTTAGTATGTATGGTTTTGTTCCTCCTACGCTTAGCCACATTTTTTTTCTCTTGTTGTATAACTGATTAATATTGTGATTCCACCAGGGTGGCTTGTCTTTTGATTGTGCCTTATTCTTAATACAAGTGGGTACAGCTTGCTCTCTGCAGCTATGCATATGGCTGTACAGAGAATTTGTAAATAGCTCAGTGTATTCTATGCTGTTTATTGGGTTTGGGGATGTTTGCAATTTAGCCAGGTGTTGTTTAGTAGAGAGAGCTTAGCCTTGGAATAGTTCCTAAAGGTTTTTGGTTTCGCTGGATCCCACAATTCAAATTTTATTTCAAGTAATACTGCCCTACAGTGAAGATATTACATTGGGTTAAGAATATTGGCCCCCATGTTCGTGTGCATAAGGTCAAGGATGTTTTTACCCCAGTAGGAGAATGGACTAACTGTTCCAGGATGTTGGTATTAACAAAGTTTAGAACTCACTGGGCTTATGCATTAAGAAAAATGTGTTTGTCTTCTTAAAGCAAAAATTCTCTTCAGTCTATTTATTCTTGTTTTAAAGTAATTGCCCAGTTTGTGAAAACTGACATTATACAGTGTTTGCACTATTTCATATTCTCTTAAGGCATCAGTCTGATGAGAAGCAGCACACTATGTTAATATATTTATGTATCTATGTGTGTGTGTGTGTGTGTGTGTGTGTGTGTGTGTGTGTGTGTCTGTACCCGTGCCAGTACCATACATGCGTGCAGACACACACACACACACACACACACACACACACACACACACACACACACACACACACACACACACACACTCAAAATGCATATGCCTTTAACTGCATATCGCTTATTATTATTTCGATATTCCCACTTGTTTCTATTAATTAGAAGGTTAAAATACAGGTAACAGTGAAGTCACTTAGTTTATCCATGATTGCTTTTAAAGGAATACTATAACCATATATTCTCCATATATTTCAGTTTCCAAAAAATAAATATCTTTGCACGTTCCCCTAAAATAATATACTTTTTATTTAATTAACGCAAATAAAGATTTATAAAATACACTTCAATGCTGTGCAAATACCAAGCAATGGCCATATAGTGTATGTGGTTTTCTTTCACTGTTTCTCCAAAGACCATTTCTGAGGTATGGGTATTAAAACAGTGCAAGTGACTCTAAATAGTGAAAGGGCACATAAGGGCTTACTACCCTTGTGTTGAATATTTCTTAAAAGTGCTCTGTTTAAGCAGAACAAACAGAGGTACTTACATGAAAATAACGTTTAACTGAAGCCTATGCTGAAGGTGCAAGGCGTCAGTTCATTATCATGCTGTATGCATGTTGTTAACATTCAGAATAGACATCCTAATTTTATTCATATATTGCATTCTTATATTTGTCCCTTTTAGACCCCTTGGGGGGATATTTTTGTGATTTCTTTTGGAAAATGAATGCATTTCAATTTCTAGTGGCACTGTTCCTTGACTGCCCATCAGCTGTTTCATTTAGGAGTGCTCAAATGATAAATTTGTTTGTCCCAGCGCTAGACACCATTGCAACTTATTATTATCTTAATTCACATGTGAATTTCTTTTTGTTGCTTTCCTTGTATTACAATTTGCATATTTAAAAGTAACATGAAGAACTTTCATCAGTTATAAATATCACAATGCTAAGTTTCTGGGTCATGACGCGTTAGTGCTTTGTTGGGTCTTGTGAACAGTTTTGAAAACAGTTCTTGATGGTAATGGGCTATACTCTTAGTTGCTTTGTAAAGTATTCAAGATGAGCACAAGCTATATTGACATAATTTGCTGAACTCTCCTATTTCACAGACTCATGTTCCATTGCCTTTAAGCATCATTTTGTACTCTAAGCAATGAGGTTCTGACTGCTGCATATACCTGCAGTAGTCCATGTCTGGGCAGATGTAAATATACTGCCCAAAATACTGCTGTGGTAGCATATTTGCATACTATAGTGTTCAAAAATGTTTATACTGTACAGGTTCTGAGCAGTACCAGGACTGCCAACTGTGCATTTAAATGAAGCAAATATCTGCCTCATTAATTAAGTCACAGATTGGTGAATGGGACAGTATGCATGTATATGTGCTTGTGTATGCACTTGTGCGAGTGTGTGTGTGTGTGTGTGTGTGTGTGTGTGTGTGTGTGTGTGTGTGTGCGCGCGCGCTTGTGCGAGCGTGTATGTGTTTGTGTGTGTCTGAAATTTTATTTAATTTTGTGCAAAATAATAATTTATTCATATTTCACAATAAATATGTTTTATGGACATTAAGTAGGACACTTATTTTGTTTGATAATTATTTTTCTGTTACTCTGTTCTTTGCAGCATGCTGCTACTTCCTGGGTACTTTGATTAATACTGACATGAGTAAAACAATTCAGCTTCCCTAACATGCAACAAAGAGAACTTTGACATTCTTTACAATCTATGATAAGTTAAAGTTTATTTACATTCACAACGAGCTTCCATTTCCTTTCTGAAATAGAAACGTTTGAGGTGATTTGTGATGTAGCTGCTCTTTCCATAATGTAATAATGCCTACCCATTTCTCTGTTTAAATCGTGACATTTATCTACTTTTAATTCTGTTTTCTCATCTTAATTTCAACCCTGCTTTTCTAAACTTATTATTTTTCACACACTTTTAGTCTTAGCTTTGGTAGTTTTTGTCACAATTTTATGATAATATTTGAATCTTTTCATTTAATAGTTGTATTTAATTACATTGATTAAAAATGCAGTCTCTAGATAGGTTCATAGGTTCATAGTTGCTTACTACACTAACAACCACAGGGGACGTTTTAAGCCTAGCCATTCATCCCAAATCTCTGACAAGTTCTTGTACCCTTGATAAATGTAAGTAAGGGCTTGGGAGATAAAACATTTACAAGAAGGGGCCTGGGAGATGAACTATTTGCAGGTTGCCTGTGTCCATTAGAGACATAGGTGCCAAACCTGTTCCCCATTCAGTTGTCCAAGTTACACTTGAATTTGGTTAGGTAGGAACTCTGCTTCACATGGATGGATGAGCCTGTTACAGAGATGGGTTAGTCTCTGGGATATATACCTGTCTCTTCAGCAGGTCCTATTTATATCATAGGTAAGGTTTAAGTCTTTAGAATTGGTAATTCTGGTGTTGATTGTTGTATGAATATGCAGGAGGTCCATCAGAGTGGGATCAGATAATGCCATGTATGCCAGGCATAGATCTCTCCTCAACAGCTTGTAGGAGACAGAATACAGGGCTAGAGCCTTGAGGCAGTCTGCACAGGATATTTTACTTACACCCTGTATTCTTTTAGTGAGGAATCTCTGAGGACATTCCAATTGTTTGATATGTCTGGTTAGGTACATACCAAAGGGGGCATTGTACTCAATGATAGGTCTGATGAATGCCAAATACAATGGAATAATGGCTTCCTTGGACCTAGATGCCATACCTTTATTTATAAGTTGCGCAACATAAAATAATTTCCTCACACCTGTAGACACATTCATAGGTTCAAGGGTTCATAGGTGTTTATTAGGCTAATGACCACAGGGGCCTTATTAAGCCTAGTCATATATACAAATCTCTGACAAGTTATGATACCCTTGATAAGTGTAACCATGGGCCTGGGAGATGAACCACTTACAGGTTACCTGTGTCCATGAGAGACATATTTGCCAAACCAAGGATGAATTTTCAGTTCCCCATCCAATTGTCCAAGTTGCACTTGAATTGGGTTAAGAAGGAACTCTGCTTTACATGAATGGGGGGTCTATTCTATAGATGGGGTAGTCTCTGGGATACATACCTATCTTTCCAACAAGTCCTATTTATATCACAGGCAAAGTTTAATTCTTTAGAACAGGTACTTTTGGTGCTGTTTGTTTGTGGATATGCAGATATGCAGGAGGTCTGTTCAAATGAGATCTGACAATTCCCTGTATTCCAGGAATAGATCTCCCCTCAAAAGCTTGTAGGAGACAGAATACAGGGATAGGACCTTGAGGCGGGCTGCATAGGACATATTTATTATGCCCTGTATTCTTTAGTGAGGAACTTTTGTGGCCATTACAATTGCTGGATATGCCTGGTTAGGTACATGACAAAGAGGGCATTGTACTCAATGACAGGTCTGATGAATGTTGAATACAGTGGACCAATGACTTCCTTGGACTTAGATGCCATATCTTTGTTTATAAGTTGCGCAACATAGAATGATTTCCTCACCACTGTAGACACGTGATGATCAAAGGCTAGATTAATTTCTATATGTGTCCCTAAGTCCCTGACTACTGGGTCATCTATAAGAGGTGTGTTGTCAATATGATAGTTACCAGGGATGGATGACTTCCCAAAGGATACTATTATGCATTTCTTGGCATTTAGTTTTAGTCTATGGCTCTGACATCAGTTGTTTGTCTGTGTCAGACCCTCCTGGAGAATATTTGTGTCAGTGTGAGATTCAATGAGAGCTCCTAATTTGCAATCATCTGCAAATTTAGTCAGCCAGACACCACTGACATTGGCCTTGACTTCTGAGAAGTAAATACCAAAAAGGAGCGGCCCAAGAACTGATCCCTCAGGGACTCCACTTGTGACTGGCCTCTTTGTAGAGGTGGAGTCCCTGATTCTAACTTCCTGGGTCCTGTCTTTGAGCCAGCTGGCTATCCACCGGGTGACATACTGCTTTGTATCTAACCTCTTGAATATGTCAACAATGCCCGAGTGGTGTATTGTGTCAAATTCTCTTTCCAGGTCAAGGTAGGCAGTGTGAGCAATTTTGCCCTCATCCATTGCTTTGGTGGCCTTCTTAAAGAAGTCCACCAGGTTGAGTAGGCATGATCCGCCCTTCGTGAAACCAAACTGGGTTGGGTCTAGTGTCTGGAGGTTTGCTATATCTCTATTGATCATCTCTATGATAATTCCTTCCATGGCTTTACATATAAGACTAATGAGACTTATTGGTCAGTAGTTTCCCAGGTCGGCAGATGGCCCACCTTTTTGCAGAGAGATGACTGTTGCCTTTCTCCATTCATGAGGCATGAAGCCTGTAGGAAAGCTACAGTTAAACAGTAATTCCAGAAGGCCTTATAGGTCATGTTTCATGCTATTTAGAAGACATCCTGGGATATTGTCTGAGCCAATTGATGCAGTGTTCTTGGTCTTAGAGAGAACATTAAGGACCTGTTCCCTAGTGATAGTAGGAGGAGTTTTATTTGATGATATTTCCTGAGGGAAGTTTGAGGGGGGAGAAAGGAGTAAAGTTGGAGCTGAATTTATCAGCAAGGATGTTTGCTATATCTTCTGGCTTGGTATAGGTGGCTCCATTTACAATGAGTTCTGCACACAATTGTGTATTGCCTTTGCGGTTGCAGACATAGCTAAAGAATGCTTTGTGGTTGTCCTTGGCCTGGGAGGCCAAACTTGTCTCAAATTTGGCTTTGGTAGACTTTATTTGTCCTCTGAGTCACTTGTTTAGCTTGATGAGAGTGTTTTTATCCTGCTGGGTGCTGCGCCTCTTAATTTTCACCATGATTTTCTTCCTCCTGTTATACAGCCGATTGATTTTGTGATTCCACCAAGATGGCTTGTTTTTTGAGAGATGGTCAAAGGCTAGATTACTGTCTATGTGTGTCCCTATGTCCGTGACTACTGGGTCAACTCTAAGGGGTGTATTGTCAATATGATGGTCACTAGGGGTGGATGACTTCCCAAAGGATACTATTATGCATTTCTTGGCATTAAATTTTAGCCTATGCCTCTAAAACCAGCTGTTTTTCTGTGTTAGCCCTTCCTGGAGAACATTTGTGCCAGTGTGGAATTCAATAACAGCTCCTACTTTGCAATCATCTGCAAAGTTTGTCAGACAGGGACCAATGAAATTGGCCTTGACTTCAGGGAAGTAAATGCCAAAAAAGAGTGGACCAAGGACCGATCCCTGAGGGACATCACGTGACTAGCCTCTTTTTAGAGGTGGACTCCCCAATTCCAACTTCCTGGTTCTTGTTTGTGAGCCAGCTGACTATGCCCCATGTGACATATGGGTTTGTACCTAATATCTTGAGTTTGTCAATAATGACCAAGTGAGGTATTGTGTCAAATGCCTTGGCCAAATTATATCATTAGTTTCTCTAGCTGCATAATTTTGGTCTTATACTTTCTGTCTGTGCAGTGCATCTTACCTAATTTAATGTGGTTCCTCTGCTTCCTTTTATTGTTCAATGTGGTACAACTAATTCTTACTGTAATTAGAATGCAGTTGAAAAGTGGCCCAGTTATAATAACAGGATGCCTAAGGAGGCAGTAACTGGGATTCATGAAAGCTAGATCTTCACATTAAGTTCATTTGCACAATGAGCAGCAATGGCCATTCTGTGCATCAGATCCACCATAGTAGCTGGTCTAATTGTGTGTAAGGCGTTATAGTATTGCACTATTGAGGTGCTTTCTGCCACTTTATACCATATGTCAGTGACTGCAGAGATGTCAGCATTGTCTAGGTTGAGCTTGTAGAGAGTGGAGGTTTTTGTTTTTTTGTTTGTTTGTTTAGACTCCTAGCATTGAGGTGTCACAGCTTTAGATTTTTCAGCTTTGATTTGTTATGTCAAAAGTGTCTCCAGTTTGACATTGCCTAAAACTGGCACTATAGGGAGGACATGTTTTTGCTGATATTCGAAAGCCTAGAGGGGAGGGGTAGAGACCACCCCTTGGAAAGCAGTGTTGTCTGTTAACCATCTCCTTTTATGCTGACAAATATTGCACCACCTTATAATGACACCAGAAATTAAGCCAGATATTAAAGTTAGCTATCTTATGTTTGTATTGTGATATCATTCTTGGAGAAGGTAAAATACTGCTCAATGCAAGTCTCAGACCAGCCTGGGACACATTCTGAGTGCTCCATGATATTTCTCTTCATATAGTCTATGGACATCTCAGGTCATTTGCACCTACATGGGCTAAGACTGAGACATACTGGCGCTTGTGGTCCTATGACCCAAGTGCATGTATAATATAGTTGTTTCTTGTATCTGATAAAAAAGTGATCAAGACTTTCTCCTTGCCCAGTCTGGTGAGAAGGACTTCAGTGTGTCTCACAATGGATTCTCCAACGACTTGAATGTTGGATTGTTTACAAGCTTGCCTTACTGTCTTAACAATAGCAGCTCCATGAGATGTGGTTGCATGTCTTGATGTAGGTGTTGTTTTGGAAGATTGAGTTTGGTGATGTTGAGGGCATTTGTTATGTGTGCTTTGTCTAGGAGGTCTTTGGTGCTTTGGAAGGTTTCATGTAAATATTTGCCCCAGCTTATGTGGGTATGTGTTATGCCTCTCAACCCATTAGCCTAGCAACTTTCTAAGTTTAATAGAGAATATTTAAAAATTGTTCTTATTTTTGGCCTTTGACCCCTATTATTTTTGTCTTTGTCCAGATTTTTTCCACAAAGAGGTTGAGAGGTGTGGTCTGTACATCTGCTTCATGCTGTGTGTGATAACTGCAGACTGCATACTACTGGCAACCTTATTGACATTTGGAGTGCTTTTATGTGAGAGCCATACCTCCAGTGAAAATGTGTGAATATGTGTCTCACATAACTTTGTTTGTTTGCAAATTAACTGGTTATCAATAAACATGAGGCAATTTCTACATTTTCTCAGGATGCACATAGCCACCAAGCTGGTAATGGAGACAGTGGGAGAGTTCATATCCATGATAACAGGCCATTTGTGTTGATTAGAAAGCTGTGGTGAGAATATAGAGTAAAGTCATGAGTATCTGGTTTGCAGCTCTGGTGGGGTGGAGTGTTTTTCATGCTGCAAACTAGTTGTCCTGTATGCATCATGGGATTGGTAAAATTTCAAGGTGCTTTTACAGAAAAATGTCAGTTCAGAGTGCATGCAGCTATACAGGGCACTTCCAAACACTTGAGGGGGAACTGCTAAAGTTGATACAGTAAACTCTCACTTAACCAGCACCCATGAGGATCAGTAGATGCTGGATAAGTGTAGTCTCTGGTTCTTGAGAGTTACTATTCAAAACAAGACTTGGCAAATACTATACCCTATACTATACCATACCATACCATATCATACCATATCATAAACACTGTATTAATATGATTTTAATATTGAAATACAGTAATTAAAAGCCTGGCTGGAATAATAATATTTTAAACATAAATTTCACTAGAAAGCATGGCCCTTGGAATGGTTTTCAGTGGCATGTTGACTGGATTGGAATTGAATTAATTGAATAGAGAGAGAGAGAGAGAGAGAGAGAGAGAATGAATGCATGTATGAATGCCGAAGAGACTGCATGTGTGTGAGAGATCGGAGAGAGGATGTGCAATCTGATGCAAACTGACTGAGTATGGAGCGAGTGTTGACATTTTAGTGATTTGACTTGTTTGGTTTGACTTGTTCTCAGGTTGGGGAGACAGGGAATGTATTTGTATCTTCCTTTTTAAAACTCTAAAGCTCTAAAAAAGTAAGGTATGTTTCTGCAGGGAAAAACAGAAAGTGCAACACATGAAAAACTAAATTGTTCATACTGTATTATCTTTCTTCTGTTTTTTTCTGGTTGCATGAGGGTTCTGGTTGCTTGAGTTCCAGTTAACTGAGATTTTACTGTACTGGCAGTTTATGGATGAAGGATTTAGGGAGATATTCTGAAGTTAGGTCGTACAATAATTAATCAAGCAGTACTTACTGAAAATAAATAATTAGCTTTGTCAAGAATACCGAATAGTAGGGATTCACCTAAATAACTAATAAAGGGCTACTACTAGTGCTGGTCTCACCACAGCTTTATGTTGATAGGATACAATGTCTCGTTGCTTCTTCTCTCACCAGAAGCAAAACAGTAGCAATAATCCCAAGATTAGAAGCAGGTCACAGGCTCTTTGGTGGTCAGCAGTCTTGTCCCAGATGATGTAGGGATCTCTAGGCTTATTGCAGCTTTTTCCTGGTCAATGCTTTGAATAGCAACGAGGACAGTCAAGAAGGTCAAACAAAGACACTTATTGGCCAGTCCAAGACAGTCAGGATTAAATGCTCTTCTAATCAGATTTCTCCTGTGGTGCTTGTGGTTTATGCCATGTAATCTAGATTGTGTAATTAGATAGGTGGCTCAGATCCAGCACTGGGTCATAAATGGTTTAACCCACAGAGCTGATGTTTACCTTAACAGTGAGAGATGGCTTTCCCACCATTTTATAGGTTCACAGTTTCATAGGTGCTTACTAGGCTAATGACCACAAGGGCCTTTATAAGGCTAGCCATGGATCTCATATCTCTGACAAATTCTGATTTTCTGTCTGTTTAACACACCTTCTTTGCTAATAAATGGTGGTGCCATTCTTTCAAATTTGCTATATCTCACACGAGTAATCAAACTTCTCACGGGTGCTAGCAATACATGCAATGTCCTCTAGCTTGTGACTTTAGATAGGTAGGTGATTGGAATCCAGACATTATTCCATAGGCTCAGTTGTATCAGTGTGTGTGTGTGTGTGTGTGTGTGTGTGTGTGTGTGTGTGTGTGTGTGTGTGTGTGTGTGTGTGTGTGTGTGTATGTGTATGAATCTATGCTTTGGTTGGGATGCCATCTCAGACTGATGTGATGCGTAGTTGTATAGCAAGGGGAGGGGGGGTCTTCTGCTATTTTGTGTCCCTTTTAGCCCAGACAACTGATTTATTAAACATTTATGAGGCCATTTCCAGAAATTCGCTTTATCTCACCCTTATAATAAGACTTTTCCTGTGTCATCAGGAAATTATATAATGTTATCTAGCTTATAGACTTAGATATGAGTTTAAATCTGGCATGCTATAAATATTGTGAATGTGTGTGCTTCTACAGTCACAAGGATGACTGAATTATCTAGCATGTGTGGTTGTGTACACCTACAATCATGCAAGATATTGACATGGAAAGCCAACTCAATCCACTTTTCAATGTTAGGCCACACACATGCCATACAGCACAAAGATAATGCCATGCCTTCAAATATGGCCTGTCTCACAAGTCATAGTAAGACTTCTCTTCTGGCATGTGCAGTCAATACATTATCCTGCACCTTATGATCTCATATAAATAGGTTTTCAAAAGAAGCATTGACTGAGCAGTATGACTGATTCTAGTGCTAGGGATGAATGACATCCACCAGAGTTCTAACATATATAATTATAGTGAGAGAAGGATCCTCCATTTGTTTCAGTCCTTTTTAGCCCAAACAACTGCTTTGCATCACAGTGATGATGTCATGCCTTCAAATATGTTCAGTCTCACTTTTGTGGTATGACTTTACCTGTCATCATCATCATCATTAGCCTCCGTTTTCCCATTTTTCTACATGGGGTCAGGGTATCGTGTTAACTGTCGCCAACTCTCTTGATTCAGTGCCACACTCCTGCTTTCTTCAACACTCATACCTGACTGTCGCAGATCTTCTTTCACACAATCTATCCCCCTCTTTGCTGGATGTCCTCACTTCCTCTTACCTTTTTCCTATCTGTCCCAAATCTTCCTCACCAGATTGTCTTCTGCTTTTCTACACATTTGCCCAAACCACCATAATCTGTTCTCTTTGATCTTTTCTGCAATTGGAGCTACTTTGGCATCTGCTCTTATGTCCTCATTTCTTCATCTGTCCCACAGTGTGCATCCTACAACCTTTCTCAGTCACTTCATTTCCATCACCTCTAGCTTCTTCAGCTGTTCTGCCTTTACTGCCCAGGTTTCTGTACCATACAGTAACACTGGTCACACCACTGTCTTGTACACCTTACTTTTCAGCTTCTTTAGCATTCTTCTGTCATAGACTACATGTGATACTCTATGCCAGTTGGCTGCAGCCCCTCTGATTCTAGCTTTGACCTCTTCAGTCAGACTACCCTTCTCCTCAACTACTCCTCCCAGATACTTGAAGCTGTTTACCTGTTCCTCTATTTTCCCATCTATCTCTATTCCCAGCTTTTTCTGATTTCCCCAGTTTGCTGACATTACCACCATCTTGTCTGTGCTTAGTTTCATCCCATGTGCCTTCAGATTTGCATTACATTCTACTATCCTTTGCTGAAGTTCTAGCTCAGAGTCTGCCTGCACTGCCACATCATCTGCATACAGCAGCTTTGTTGATCTGTTCCCTCCAACCTGTTTGCTAATTTAGTCCATCACCACTATGAACAGCACTGGGATCAGAGCTGAACCCTGATGTACACCCACTCCCACAGGGAACCCCTCTGTCAGGCCAGACACTGTTCGTACTTGAGTCAGTTTCCAACCCTCTTAGGTCTAACATAATTCTTCAACACACTGTCAGTTTCATACTATTCAAATAAGTGTTCTGCAACCCTTCTGATGAGTGCTGTCCAATGGCACATTTACTTAATACTAACTTTTATAGAATGTGTAGCCAAACTGGTATTGGCTCAGATCTGGTAATGTGTATGTGCAAAACAATATGGATAGACAAGAGTGGCCCATCCAATCAAAAATGATATGGCTAACTCACAATTGTGTGAACAATAACATGGCTAAATCCTTTTCATTCCTTAGAATAATTTTTAATGAATACATGACCATCAAAAGTCTTTCTTGATTCATACCTTGGAGTTTGTCCTTTCTGATACCCATACATTGTTATTTCCTGTGCTAGGTGTCTAGATATAGCTACTACACAGCTCTGTAGAGTGTGGCACATGACAGTCAGGGGTTTGAATTTGGCGGTGGTGGTGCTGCGGTAGCGTTGTCGCCTCACAGTAAGACGTTGTCCTGTACGATTCTCAGCTAGAGCATCTTCTGTGTGGAGACATGCGTGAATGGGTGTACCTTCGTTGAAGGTTGTGCATCAGGGCCGGCAACTCGGCATGTAAAAATCTACTGCCAATCATTAGCAGACCAGAGTTCCGCTGTGGCGACCCCTAACCAGGAAAAGCCGAAAGACACAACAATTTGTCTGCCAGACAATTGTGACAGACAGGAATGGCTTAGCAAAAAAAAAAAAAAAAAAATGGTGATATGGCACAGTAACAGTAGGGATCAGAGTCCAGCTAGTCCAAAAGGATACTGATGAAATCCCTTCAAGTGTGTTCAGGACTTAGCAGATATGCTTCTTTCTGTGGTATCAGTGGTTGACATACATTTATTTAAGACCTGACCAAGAAATGTGTTCATGTCTGCCAATATGTAACTGTTGAGTATGTCAGACAATGCTAATAGACATCATTTAGTTCTCCAAAAGTACTGATCTGTATTCCGTGACTTAATGGAGACATTTAATTATACCTTTTTTAGTTTGTTCATAATATAGGGCCTTAAAGGAAATAACTGTTTATTGATCAGTTCTTGATGTTTGTCATGCTGCACATTTGTCCCAAAGTGTGAGTGGTCCTGTGTTATAATACGTTCTTTTGGCTTTGTAGTGGGTAGTTAGTATTATTGCAGTCATTACTGTACTTACTTAAGAACCTGCCCATTATAATGATGTATGAGTTGAATACCATTTAGCAAAAAACAGTAATCAATGTTGTGAGATAGTTGCTGACACTTGTTCTTCTTTGTCAGAACTTACTAGAATTAGCCTCTGGAATGCTGGCTTTGCCACATCTGCACAGAGAAGTTATTGACCAACAAAGAGAGGATAAAAGCATTCATGTGAAATGTAAATGTTCAACAGTTCATTTAATAATACACGGTAATGTTTAACCTGGTTGTGATTTATGTTAATATACTGCCATATAGGTATTACTAATATGTTCAACAAGGCTCAGTTCATGGGAAAATGTGATGTACAACATAATCCTATATGGCATTCATATGTCTAGTTTAATAGACATTTGTTTTTCAATGTGTTTTGTGTGTAACTTGCAGCATTAAGGATACACATAATATGATTATTACACTGACACAAATGCATAATACTCAAATAAATTTAAAATGTCAGGTGATACTTTCCCTTTCATCTGATGCCATTATACAATACTGCTGGCATTTTCATTATTTTGAGCTACGTTTTCTATGGCCACCTATCCATTTGTGGTATTTCTGTCACACACAGATACGTACATATATCATATGCATAGTGATGCACTGACATTCCTACTCACACAACACAGTTGTCAAGGAAGTGACTACACAAGTCTTTCCTTGATTTATGTAAATGTTAGTATATGGTGCATGACCATGTCCCTAATATTTGAACTGCATACATCTCACATCTGTTATAGTTAGACAAAGGTATGTATGTATACAAGCACGCGGTTCTGATATGTTGGCTAAAGTGACAGTTCTGTATATGTGTCATGTTCTTCTGGATTGCAATACATAAATACACAGTATGAATGAACAGTCTCATTTTCTACCATTCACAACATACAGGATTCTTTGACAAATTATTGTTTCCTGAATTAATACTATTATTGGAAATAATTCACAGGTGTGCATGTTTCTTCCCAGTATGCCGCTATTTTACATGTGTATACATTGCCATTACAACACCATTTTACATGTGTGTACATTGACATTACAACTTCCTTGTTGTTTTCTTCATACATATGAAGCAATGAAAGGGTGTCAATTCTTTAAGCTGTATGTATGTTCTAACATCAATCATGTGCATGTAAAATGTTTCCTTAGATTACTCTCTTAGCATACATGACAGTGGCAGTGTAGGTCTATATATCTGTACCACAGGTGTAGCTAGACATAGTCAATGTACTCTAGTGAGTATATTTTTTTTCTGAACAGGTCTCACAAAATGAATAGTGGAAACAGTACATAATTTTTTATAATTGTCTGAACTGCTGGGTAATGTACATTCCTTTAAAAAACATGCTTTTTTAAGGCAAGTTTACCACTAAAATATTTTTTATGGTTGTAAGTATCAATCCAGCAATTTGACAATTGAGTACATTTAAATGATAGGCAGATGGTGTGGGCAAATCCATAATGTTGGATACAAACTTTACATTTCTGGATACACACCTGATGTGCTCTACCTGCTTTGTAAGCAATATTACCAAATATAGCACTAGACCCCCCCACCCATACTGTCCAGAAGAGTAAGGCTATCTATTTGTCCCCACCAGCCAATCAGAACAACAGCTTACTCTACATATTCAGGCATGTCCAAAGGGCAGTTTCCTGTGTACTCTCCAGTCCAACTGGTGAATGTGGGCATCTTGAGGCAATGTTACAACTGCCTCATGTACACAGACAACCCTCTCCTCCTACCACCAAACACTAATATATTCGAGAGATGCAATTATACAGCCAAACTGGAGGCAAAGCTCTCTCAACCCAAGAAGGGTAATACTTGCAACACACGACCAGTCTCACATAGACCTAATAAACCAACACCGGCAAATAGCACACATGAATACATGAAAACATACTCGGAGGCTCTAAATAAAAATCTGCAAAACCAACTGAGACCTCCAAAGCAGACATCCAAGCAACCTCCACACCCCATCACCAACCATGAAACACATACTTCACATAATGAGTGTGCCATGCAATCACAGCCCTTAACGCAAAATAACATACAGCAACACACTAGTAATAGGCAACTCTATAGTCAGGCACACTGATGTCCCACTAACTAGGCTGCACAAGGAGAAGGTTACAGTTAGCTGCCTGTCGGGTGCCAGGATCCGCCACATAACACAAGCACACAGGTCTCTCCAGAACAAGTACAAATATGACTCTGTCATTGTCCATGTTGGTGTGAATGACCTGAGACATACCTCCCTGGACTACATGAAAAGAGACATGGAAGAGCTCTCTGATCATGTAGCTCAGGCCAGTATGACCCTGACCCTGAGTAGCATCCTGCCCTCACCAAGAATGATGCCACAGTACAAAGAAAAAATGATCAATTTCAACAATTGGCTAAGTTTCTGGTGTCATTCAATGGGTATCCAGCATCTGTCTGCCTGGGATGACATGCTCGACAAGCCATGTTGCTTCACAACAGATGGCTTGCACCTGTCACCCTTAGGCTTTTGAATACTGGCCAAGGCTCTTGCCACCCCCATAGTGCCTTTTTTAGGCAAGGCTCAAAAGACAAACCCACCACCATAAATAGCATAAGTAACCAAAAACTGAGGGTAATGCTACTCAACTCCAGATGTCTAAACCTCAAAATGCATGCACTCAAGGCACTCCTCAGTATGGAGAACATTGACATCTGTGCAGTAACAGAAACCCGGTTTAAGGCTCCTGAGAGCACACCAGTACTACTAGGCTATAACACATGCCATACCTTTCAGCCACAGAACCAGGACCGAAACACAAAAGGACGGGGCGTATCCATATTCATCAAGGATACCCACACCTCCAGGTAAGTGGTGCAGCACAATGCATCAGAGATCATCCAGCTGCAACTAACAATGGGCAAAACAGCAATCCAAATTGTAGTTTGCTACAGATCACCCACCATGGCCAGGACCCCCATTCTGCATTTCTGGAGACACTGGGAAATTTGAAGGTCCTACCAAACACCCTAATACTGGGTGATTTCAATTCCCTAAACATAAACAGGTAGAACTCCTTTGCCCAACGCTTCCTAGAATTTATAAACTCGAATGCCCTGGATCAACTGGTCAACATCCCCACCAGAGGAAACAACATATTGAACCTGGTCATCAACAACATGGGTGACCGGTGTTCTACACCGGAGGTCAACCCCTCGTTGGTTAGATCAGACCATAAACTAATCACTCTGGATATCCATATTCCACCCCCAATCAAGGAAATCACTGTGAAAAACTTTTCAAAAGCAAACTTCACGTTACGTAAGACCAAGGTGGAAAGGTTCACAGCCCCCATGCTAAAGGACAATGCTGTCCAAGCTGCTGAAACCTTTACAAAGGCACTCTGTGAGCATCTGCAGGAATGCATGGATCATGCTATCCCAAGTAAAACCAAGGCTCACTCCTCCAAGAAAAGGAAACCAGTCTGGTGGACCCCTGCCATAAACAAGCTATACAAAAGAAGGAGGAAACTAGTACAGAAAAGAGTAAAATCCCAAGAAGGAAAGACTTCCCTGATCAGTATCAGCAAGAAACTACGATCCCTCATTAAATCATCCAAGGCTAGTTTCAAAAGAAAAATTGCCAATGACTCCAAAGATAACCACAAAGCGTTCTTTAGCTATGTCAAGAACCTAAGTGGAAACTCTTAGATCTGCTCTGAGTTAGTGCAGAATGGCACAAAATACACTGAACCGACTGGTATTGCCAACGTTCTGGCAGACAGGTTTAGTGCAAACTTCACCCCCCTCTCACCCCCTAAAGGGCCCATAACCATACCAGAAGAATGTAGGGTCCCATCAATCACCGACACACAGGTTAAAACAGCCCTATCCAAAGACAAAAACACAGCTTCAATGGGACTGGACAGTGCCCCAGGCAATGTCTTACAAGAGCTCCAAAATGAACTAACCCTTCACCTAAACACACTGTTCAAACTCAGCCTCTCTACAGGCTACGTACCCACAGAGTGGTGCACAGCAACAGTTATCCTGCTCCACAAAAGTGGAGCCACAACAGACCTCGGGAACTATTGCCTATAAGCCTGACTAGCCTGGTCTTCAAGACTATGGAAAGCATCATCATGGAACTCATTAACAGAGACATTGGGAACCTCCAAACCTTGGACCCTACCCAGTTTGGCTTTGTTAAGGGCAGATCATGTCTCCTAAATCTGGTGGACTTCTTTGAGACAGTTACCAAGGCATTAGATGAGGGAAAGGAGGTCCACACAGCTTACCTAGACCTCGCAAAGGCTTTTGATACCATTCCCCATTCTAGTATTATAGACAAGCTCACCAGCTTGAACATAAAACCCTATGTCACAAGATGGGTTGCCAACTGGCTCATGGATAGAACCCACATGGTGAGAGTTGCAGGCTCTACGTCCGACTCTAAACTGGTTACAAGTGGCGTCCCCCAGGGATCAGTCCTAGGACCCCTCCTGTTCGGTATATACTTCTCAGAGGAACAGGCAAGCATAGGAGGACTATGGCTGACCCAGTTCACAGACGACTGCAAACTAGGGGCCATAATTGGTTCTCCGGCTGATACAGACACCCTCCAGATGGGTCTCACTGAGACGGATACCTAGTGTCAAAATCATAGCCTCAAGCTAAATGCCAAAAAGTGCATAGTCATCCCCTTTGGGGAAAAAAAAGTACCCACAAACTACCACATAGGTGGTAGTCCCCTAAATACAGAAAATGTAATAAGGGATCTGGGGACCCAAGTAGATAGTAATGTCTCTTTTGATAATCATATTGCCAAGGTGGTTAGAAAATCCTTCTATGTGGCCCATCTAATCACAAAAGGGTTTGCATCTAGAACAAAAGAGGTTATTGTGCCTCTCTACTCATCTGTCATTAAACCCATAATAGAGTACAACACCCCATTTGGGATGTACCTTACAAGACACCTGCAACAGCTGGAAAGACCACAAAAGTACCTCACCAAGAGAATTACTGGCCTCAAACAGATGCCCTATGCAGCCTGACTCAAGAAACTCCAGCTGTACTTGGTTGCATACCACTTACTCAGAGGTGATCTCTGCCTGACATACAAGGCCATGTCCAACCCAGAATTGATGGACATGCTCCACCTAAAAAAAAAACAAATTTCGGAGAGCCACACGCTCTAGAGATATAAACCTCACCAAAACAATAAATAGGACAAGCTGGAGGGATAGATTCCTGTCCCAGAAACTCCCCATGCTTTGGAACAGGATTCCAATATACATCAGGCAGAGCCTCTCACTAACACTCTTCAAGAGAAACCTTGACAAGTGGATGGGAAACAGAAAATTTTCCCCAGGGATCACTGCAGTGGCTCTGCTGGACAGTGGCACAGGGAACTAATGGCTCTGCTAGACAGAGGCACAGGGAACTAATCTAAGTGGTTTGCGAAAGCCATCACATTCTGGTTAGGCTTATAAATGCCCCTGGGCAGATAGCCTAGTACTTACCTATGAACCTATGAACATATATCTGCTTCCATTGCCTGTTATGCCACCCCTCCACTTTAACATAATTTTACATGTATCACATTTACTCCCTTGGTTACACTGTAGATGTGTCCCTCTCACCTCCTTTTGTCAATAGTTCCCTTTTATAATGTATATGTGTCCCTGAGTGGAGAGGACTGATTGGGTAGTTATCAATAATTATTATTAGTGGTGTTTCTACATAATCTATTTATTTCTAACTGCACATTCCTCATTACGCTTGCCCTGCATCTTAATTATGTAATTCAATTTGCCATTGACTTGTATTTTGTCATCCGCATGTGCTCGCTTACTGAGATTGAACTTATTTACTAGCTGTTGTTTATACTATGTGTTTGAGCCTATCTGCAAGTATGCATGAATGCTAGCAGGTGTTCTAGCATACATATATATAAAGTCAGAATTAATTACCTTACTTGGAAAGAAATTAAATTTACTTCCACAATAATATTACAGTCTAATATGGAAACTTTATATACATCTTCTAGTGCTACCTTTTAATAATCAGAAATTCTTTTGTTAGCCAGGTAAGCATATTAGTCCATGTACTACTTTTAGCCATAATAAACGTTGAAAGGACAGGGGTTTATACAATATATAAAGGCAGTCCATTGCAGCCAGTTAGTTTGTTTTCTAAAGGTAGGATGAACACCTACATGTTTGTGAGAAGAACATGTAAACCCCACAGACACAGTGACTGGATGGCATGACTGAGTCACGCAAACACTGGCAATAAAAGAAAGAAATCCTACTAATGAGCTGTTATGTTGCCACTTTAAAAGCCCTGGTTCAGTATTACAATGCCATCTGTAAGAAGACAATACATAATAGTTTGAAAGAAATACAGCTCAGTTTTATCTTATGATCTGCTTCATGTAACTATACAATGTAGGATTGATTGCCAGTTTTAAATACATTTAATAAGCCGTGGCTGATAGCTAAAAGAAAGTGAATAACAGTTACAAGGAACTTTTTGCACATAACCAATAGGATCTTGCGGACAATATAACCAATAAATGTGTGGAGGAGAGCACCTTGCTGCTGTATATACATTTTGTGAAGCAACAATTGAGGGCAATGTATGCTGATGAATGCACTTAGATGATGAAGTATTTCAGTCAAAGATTTGTGTGCTTCAACAAAGGCTTTTTGCATGTAGGAGCAAGTCCCACTACCATAAAATGTGCAGTGGAACTATTATATATCAATATATTGTGCTGAGGTGAGTGGGTGTTGTAGACTAACATTCTCCTATACAGATGGCATTGTTTAGTGTTGCAAATGAAGATCACAAAGTTCCTGTTCTAAGTAAAAATGTATTATTGTGTGTAATACTGATTTATAAACAAGCATTACATGTGAGTGCTGCAATTACCAAAGCATTTATATTTTCTGAATCTCAAGTTTTATATATATCAGTCTAATACATCAATTTTCAGAGCGTAAGAAAAATGTTATTCTAAAATTAATGTGCAGTTAGTCTTATTTATTTAGAGAAAAGCATTCCATATTCTGGTGATCTAACTGATTCACAATGTATGTTCTTTTTATTGTTCAGTACAAGAAAAGATTTATTCATACCCAAAGAAAGTAAAGGTGAATTTCTGTCTTGATTGTTGCATTTGTAACAGGAGTTTTAATAACTGTTATTTCAAATTCACATACTTATGACAAGTTTACTGACAAGCTCTTTAAAAGCATCATTGGTTGTTGAAATGCTATATTATTGCACAAAATTATTTACTATGAGGAGCTCTATTAATTGCTTAAATTATGTTGCTAGTACTTTGGGTGTATCAAATTGTGTTATATTAAGTACAAGAATTTGATTAGACATTTACCTGAAATTTCAATCAGCCTTAAGAAACCTAAACGTGAACAGTGTTGCTAAGACAGTTCATTAAAATCACTTATGATGAATTTCAGGTTATGCTCTTTCCTATGCTATAAGAGAACATCTGTCTGCATGTTTTTGCTAATGTAAACAACACAAACAAAAGCTTATGGTTAGAATTTTATAGGGAAATTTCATGACTCTTTTATATACTAAAAGTGGGCATTTCACCCAGCACTAACTACCTTACCTGTCTGCTCCACACTAGTGCCCTCATTAATTTTCTCTAGCCAAATCCAAAGCAATTTCAGATGCAAATTAAACAAGTCTAGCACTATCTGTGACAAGTGTACCCCATATGACCCAAACTATGCTGGTACCCTCTAGTCAAAGTCTGTGTGATTTAAATAATAAAATTCAGCAACTCAGCAATTTTGCAATTGTTCACATACCCCACCCCAACCTGTGTGCCTTTATAGCTTAGCACATGCGTCTTGACCAATGTATTTATCATGCTGGACCCCATCACATCCTTTATCATCACAAAATAAATTGTTTACTAATCAGCAAAACATCCATAATTTCTACAGTAGCAAGATTTTTTTCACTATGCACCAAGTCATTATTTCCAACTGCAAAAACAGAACGTCAGTTTTGACAGATCAACCATTCATTTGGTTCAGTCCTTTATGAAACAGATGTCAGGTCATGCTCCTAGTACTTTTTAAAATGAACCATCACTTTGTGATACAAAGACCCTTATGGTAAGTGGAATAACTACTGTTCATATATCCAACCAATGCAAGGTGGAATGCTTGACTAAGAAGACTGATTTGTAAGAGTTGACTAACTTCATTTTATTGTAACCTGGGAAAAACCTTTTAAGACAGTCGTACAGTATTTTCTGCTACTTTATTGTGAAGTCTGTTCTTCTCTTACATCTTTCTCTTCTCATCTTGTTCATAGCCCAGCTGGTGTACCTCCAAATGAATACACAATAAGTTGACTTCTACAAGATAAATATTTAAGTCTAACCCAAAACTGCTGATATTTATGCTGCCTATTCATGGGAATATCCTCTTGTTAACTGATACATTTCCTTATGGCTCTTTGTACGGTAGCTTCAACTCAGCTGATTTATCTTCTCAATGCTTTCTAGGATGTATAAAATGACTTAGTACAGATACTTGCAGTGTTTATACCAACCACTCTGAAAATTAATAAGATGTAAGACTCACAAGACAGGAAGAATAACATTTTGAAAATGTATCTTTCAAAAGAGGTCATTGTTCCCCTCTACTCAACACTCATTAGACACATTATAGAGTACAACGCCCCTTTTGGAATGCACCTCATAAGACATATGCAGCAGCTGGAAAGGCCACAGAAGTACCTCACAGAGAGGATTACTAGCCTCAAACAGATGCCCTACACTGTCTCAAAAAACTGCAGCTTTACTCCATAGCATACCCGAGGTGATCTCTGCCTAACATATAAAGCCATGTCAAACCCAGAGCTGTTGGACATTCTACACCTAAAAAAATCCCATTCCCTCCGAGCTACATGCTCTAGGGACATAAACCTTATCACCACAATAAACAGGACATGCTGGAGGGATAGATTCCTGTCCCAGAGACTTCCCACACTCTGGAACAGGCTACCCATCTATGTCAAGCAAAGTTCCTCATTAGCACTCTTCAAGAAAAATATTGATGAGTGGATGGGAAGTAGGAAATATACCCTGGGGATCACTTCTGTGGCTCTGCTCAACAGGGTCACAGGAAAATAACTTTCTTGGGTGGCATAAGCCAGGGCACCTTGTTGGCTAGGCTTACTTAGGCCCTTGGGCCGATAGTCTAGTACCTACCTATGAACCTATGAACCTATAGATATTCAAAGTAAATTTTCACTCCTCAACATCATTACCATCAAAACTTCCAGATAATTAATAAATTCACTGTGGTATTAACTAGTGCATCTTAAAAAGAAAGTGATCTGTGAAATAACATTTTAAAATGCTGTTAAACAATTAAGTCCTCCTGCCAAAGAATGAATTTATCCCTTTAAAACCTGTTATAAATCTGTATAAACTTCAGTAAAAACAAACCTTTCTTTCCGCATTGCCATAATAAAATTCATGTAACATGGTGTGCATGTTTCCCCACTGACACACCTGTTATTTGATGAAAATATTAATTGTAAAAATGTATACACATACAAATATATATATATATATATATATATATATATATATATATATATATATGTATATATATCTTAAAACCATTTCCATAAAACAAACTATGTTATTTATCCGGCTGTTAGAAAACTTGTTACTCTGTTACTCTTAAACAGTAATTCAGAAAAACAAGTCAAACCAAAAGAATGTGTAATACCAGTGGAGAGATTGCCTGTTTGTATAGTTACAGCCATCAAACTCGGGTCTAAATTAGAACACTGAACGTTCATAATTTTGAGTGTTCTAATATCGACCCGTTTTCAGCGAACGCTGAAAATATCGAAGAAACAGAAAACCACATTTTTTCCTAGGGAAAGAATTCAGTTGTCCGTTTTTCTTGCTTTGGCATTTTCAGTACTTTGGTGGAAAGTTACGGGTCAGGTTCAGGTAAGTGTGCGATTGTGTGGACGTGAGTGTTAGGGTGGGGTAGGTGAGTTAGGGTTAGGGTGTGGGTGAGGTGACTGTGCGATAGTGATGGACCTTAGGGTTAGGGTTTGGGTTAAGGTAAGTGGATAGTTAGTGGTGTATGTATAGTTTAGTGTAGGGTTAGGTGTAAGAGTTTAGGTGTATGTGTGTGGATTGCTGTTTGTTTGGTGTGCTTGTGTTGTGTATATGTGTTTTGGAACAGCAATTTTTTTTCGCTAGGAAAAAATTTGCTGTTCTGAATGTTCGATTTTTTAAATTTTTGATTCATAGGGTTCGATATTAGAACACTCAAAATTTTGGATGTTTGGTGTTCTAATATAGACCCTCAAACTCTCATCCTCGGCTACACTGGATATTTTTTTTAAATGTCATGAATCATATAGTATATATCCCCACTCTGAAAATAATTTATTTAATTTATTCTCAAAACACATAGCCAGAGGTTCAGTCTTAGACACACCTGCTATCACAATTGGCCTAAGAAGTGGGTTAGTGATATCCTTATGGATTTTAGGAATGCCCCCCCCAAAAAAAAATAGGAATACATGGATGTGGTACTCTCAAAAAGTCATATTCCTCTTTTTAATGGTCTCTTGCATCAGGGTAACAAGCAATAAGAAGTCATTCTTAGAGGAGAAATTTTGAATTTCATTCCTAGAAATGCTTTCATCATGTGTCATCATTATGCAGCATTGCTAATATTTTCATTAAATAATCAAGAGAGTCTATAATGACCACACCATTGCCTTTGTCCAACTTAATAACTCATATTCTCCTATTAGTGAGATCAAATAAAATTTGTTAAATATGAGACGTAGTATCTCTTCTCACTAAAAAAAATCTTAAAATCATCCTCATATTACTTTTCAAATGTAGGAATAGGTGGATAGAAATGAGGGTTAACAAACTTCTCCTTCTCAACCCAGCCCCATATCTTAATGGAGATTTCCTCTCAGGTCCATATAACAATTGCAAATTAAGTTTTCTGTTAAACAGTTTTAACTCCATCCAAACTATTGTCCTGTTGCCCTACTTCTGATATATCTTTTCTAACTTCCAACCTCCAAAATAAAAAATTGAATAAACAAACATAATTATTATATTAAACCTAAAGCAGGATATAATGTCTAATTTAAACATCCAATGGTGTGTAAGAAATTTTAAATATTTTTTTTTATTTTTACAGAAGGTAGAAAAGCTGAGGAAGTATATTGGAATATTGAGAATTAGTCTGGCAGCTGAGATTAAGTGCTACCAAACCACTGAGCTTAAATGACAGCGTCTCTTATACTAGTGTGTTAAAACTTGGATCTATGATCAGCTAAATTATGATTGCTTTAGGAAGATATATCTATCACTCTATCTCTGTATCTATCCATATTTACAAATTGTTTTATTTTTTACAATATTTATTCATATGAGGTTTGGGGCGGCCACTGTGGTGCAGTGGTTACCGTTGCTGCCTCACAGCAAGACGTTCTCCAGTTCAATCCTTGGCTGGGGTGCCTTCTGTGTGGAGTCTGCATGTCCTTCAAATGGTCATATAGGCTTCCTCTGGGTGCTCTGGTTTCCTCCCACATAACACAGACATGCTGTAGGTGGATTGGACACTCTAAATTGGCCCTAGGTGTGCGTGTGTGTGCCTACTGTGGAAGGTTGGGTGCCGGGCTGGCAACTCAGCATCGTAGAACTCCACTGCCAATCATGAGCGGACAGGTGATCTGCTGTGGCAACCCCTAACCGGGAAAAGCCGATAGAAGAAGATTCATATGAGGTTTATTTTGTATGTTTTATGAAGTTTTAATTATCATGAACAAGTTAGAATGATGCTGTATACTTTATCAAGTACCAAGGTAGGAATATTTTTTATAAATGTACAGTGTGTCATTGGTTGATGATTCAACATGTGATCCAGATGAAATGGTTTAAATACAGATTTATTATAAATGAATGTTATTCTGATGAAGCCTCTATCTTTAAGGGGACAAAAGATGTTAATATGTTTTTAATGACTTTAACAGCTGTTTTCTTTGTGTCTTGCAAGTCTGGTGAGTAATTTATTTTATTTTCATTCAGGGATGTATAATATGGCTTTTAAATTCTAAGATTGTATTATTTAATCTGTTTTCAGTCCAAGACAAGTAACTATCCAGCTCACCATTTTATACAATTCTTAAACCATGTCATTTATTCCATTGCATCATTTCTCTGTTTGCCCCTTACTCTCCTGCCTCCTTTTTACCAAAGTTCTGCTCAGGTTCTCAGTTATCTGTCTTTTTTATCTCTTTCACCTCTACTACTCTAGCCTATACACAGTAACCGCTTCCTCCCATATTCAAAATGGACTAAACATCTGTGAATCACTGAACAGTGAGTTTGATTTTCTTCAAAGCAGGACTCAATAGCATGTAAGCACTCATCTGTCAAGACTGCTAGAGACAGGGGAAAGGACTGTCACCAACTGTAAATGCTAAAATGGGCAGATTTGTTATGGGTATGATAAATAATATTTAAAAGCTGAGACTATGAAAGAAGCATAAACAAAATCCAAACTTTCCACAAAAATGTAATACAAGATTAATTAAATTCTGTTTATTGAGCAGTTTTGTCTTACTGAAATAAACAGCTAAAATGCCAAACCCAGTACAGTTGAATTTTCATAATAAAGTATATTTCATAAGCTTAATAGAATTGCAACCTCCCATTTGCTTTCCCAGTGCATGTGTATTACAAATTCTCACTTTTTTGCTTTGTTTGCTTTGTTCAATAAAATGTGCTCAGATTCTTCTCATTACATTACATAATGTTGTCCATTACATGCCATTCTGTATTGTTCACTGAAATCACCACCCTTGTGGACCCCTTCCCTTTAGGTGACACACACTATTCCCTCATGACATTCTGCCTGAATGTTCTTGTAAACTTTAATAAGCCTTGGACTGCATTCATGAATGTCTACATAAAGTGTACACTAAGTCTATATGATCTGTATTCAAGTACATCCCTACTACATTTTTAGTGCTCACTATTCATTCAGAACAATTATACTAAATCTAATCGATGCAATAGTGTTGAATAATACGACAATGAACAACGGTTGAACACTATTAAATGCCTGAAGGAAGATGCACACTCCAAAAAGCTATAATAAGTCCTGATTTAATAAGCAAAACACTCAACAAACGGACAGATAATAACAACAAACGGATACAAACGGATCAAGCGCTTTCATCCACCCAGCATATGGACTTCATCAGAATCAATAAAACAATTAGCAGTGCTAATTTATACATTTTTTGGTGCCAAAACAATAAATCTCTTTAAAAAGATACATCCCATATAGTACCTATGTGTAGTTCCATTCCAATACACTAAAATTAACCTCATCATAATCATACCCTAAGCTCCTGGCACATACATATCCATTTGCATAACAGAATATATAAAGTCTAGCACTTTAAAATATTCCATGTGCCAGATAGTCTGCTCTTCAAATTTTCCCTTAGAACTAGCTGGTTTCTCAGTAGTAGCACTAAAATCTGAATCCCTGTGACTAGCACTTGCTCTAAAACCTGCTGCAAAGCACTAGGAAGCCTTAAACTGATACAATCACTCAATTCTCCTTGTTAATAAGGACAAATTAATCGTAGGCACTAAACAGCCTATACTTGCAAAGTACCTTGCCAAGGTAAGTGAAAACAGCTCTTGTACTTTACAAAAGAAACACCAAACCAGGCATGTCCAATGGTCAGCTTCCGGTGATTTATCCTGTCCACCTGGTGAATCTGGGCAAACTGGAGCAATGCAGCAATTGCCTCATGTACACAGACAACCCTCTCCTCCTACCACCCAACAGTATAACCTACGAGAGATGCAACTACATAGCCAAACTGGAAGCAAAGCTCTCTCCAGCAAAGAGTGTGCTAGACAGTCAAGAGGAGAAAGTTAACACCTGCACTACACATCAAGCAACACATAGCCCTTCAAAACTCATGGCACTGACATCCACACATAGTAACAATAAACCCACTTATGCCAAGGCCCTTAACATTAACCTGCCCAAGCAAACAAACACCAATCACAACCAAACAACAGTCCCTAAGGCAAGACAACATACCCAACACTTTAGTCATAGGTGACTCTATAGTCAGGCACACTGACGTCCCACTCACCAGGCTAAACAAAGACCCTGTCAGGTGTCACAGTTCTTTTACCATGCCGGAACCATTAATACTGTCTTTAAAATCAGGTATTACTTAGCAAATTCAGATGTTCCCTTGCAAAGTTATTTACCAAAATATAAAAAAAATCTAAATTTCCATAATCTAAGTCCAAAACAAACTCTGATAGCTGTACATGTGTACAACATACAGGGACAGTTCTTTCACCATGTTGGAACTATCAATACTGTCTTTAAAATCAGGTATTACTTAGCACATTCAAATGCTCCTTTGCAAAGTTATTTACCAAAATATGAAAAAAAATCATAATTTCCATAACCTAAGTCTGAAACAAACTTTGATATCTGTACATGTGTACAATGTACAAGCAAAGTTCTTTTACCATGTTGCAACTATCAATACTGTCTTCAAAATTAGGTATTACTTAGCACATTTAGATGCTCCCCTGCAAAGTTATTTACCAAAAAATGAAAAAACATAATTTCCATAACCTGAGTCCTAACAAATCTGATATCTTTACATGTGCACACCATTCAGAATCTAAACTATACACATGCCTGATAAAAGCAGAATAAAAAAAAAAAGTATTGCAGGATGGTCACTGACAAGTTAGATTGTACATGATAGCACTTTCTTGAAACAGTTGTTCTTTCTCAGCATCTTCACCAGCTCCTTACCACAGTTATTTGCCAAACTCAGAAAAATATATTTTACACAACACATTTAATAACAAGAGTTTTACTTACCATCCTGGCCCTACTTGGTCATGGGCATTTTCCATTCTTCTCACAAGCTGCAGGTTACCAATCCTGCATAGCTCTCATCATGCCATTGTGGCGGTCAGTCAAGAACAACGCAATGCCCTCCTCAGTTAGGTGAACGCCATCCCTTGTGAACAGGTGAACATCTTCTGCAGTGATGCTGTCATGGCAGATTGTAGATCCACCGACCCTGTGCATCAAGCCATGCATGAACCCATTCTGTAATCATCTGACCTTGTGAGCTGCCTGTTAACTGTTTGCTGTTTTTCATATCTCCAGTGATTCCCAGAACATCAGAAGATGCAGTCTTACTTTACCTTAGCTGAAATACTGCATGGGTGGACACTGACAAGGGGGCACAGAAAGGGCACATGTAAAGAGAAAAAGCAGGGTAAGGACCACCACTACACTAATATGCCAAGGACAGGCATGGGGCTCCAGCTGGTGGCTATCTGAAGTGTCCCATACCTGTGCTGGCTGCCCACTCAGTCTGCTGATACCACTACTGTCTCATGACCTCCTTTAGTGTCAGCAGTCTGCCTTATGTCTGCATTTACTCTTTACATGTGCCCATTCAGCAATGGACCTAAGGGATGAGGGGTGGAAGTAACTTACTAATTGCTGTTCTGACCTTCATACATTTACTACCCTGACCTACATACATTTACTACACCTGAAGGTGGGGAGACTGAGTGGAGAGCTGCAGCAAGACAACATGTGAAAAGACCAAGACTGACCCAGGCTTTGTCTTTTTGCATGTGTCCTTTCCCGGAGGGAATAATTGCATCACAGTGGCAGCCCTGATGCCATGATTACCTAAGACAGCAGCACTATGGGACTGAGCTGAAGAGTCTCCAAGTTCCCAACTGGGATCCAGGTGGTGATACATGGTGGCTGGGTATGCCCCCCATGATGCATACACCAACACAAGGTTCTGCAGTGGGACAGCTTAGGTTTTGGCTGCTCCATTTCCTTACCTTAGCTGAAATACTTCATGAGTGGACACTGACAAGGGGGCACAGAAAGGGCACATGTAAAGAAAAAAAGCAGGGTAAGGACCGCCACTCCACTAATATGTCAAAAACAGTCATGACGCTCCAGCTGGTGGTTATCTGAAGTGTCCCATACCTGTGCTGGCTGTCCACTCAGACTGCTGATACCACTACTGTCTCACGACCTTCTTCAGTGTCAGCAGTCTGCCTTACCTCTGCCTTTTCTCTTTATATGTGCCCATTCAGCAATGGACCTAAGGGACAAGGGATGGAAGTAACTTACTAATTGCTGCCCTGACCTTCATACATAGACTACCCTGACTTACATACATTTACTACACCTGAAGATGGGGAGACTGAGTGGAGAGCTACAATAAGACAACATGTGAAAAGACCAAGACTGTCCCAGGCTTTGTCTTTTTGCATGTGTCCTTTCCCAGAGGGAAAAATTGCATCACAATGGCACCTCTCACGCCATGCTTACCTAGGACAGCAGCACTATGGGATCGAGCTGAAGAGTCTCCAAGTTCCCAACTGCGATCCAGGTGGATCATAAGATCCATGGTGGCTGGGTATGCCCTCCCCCTGTGATGCATCCACCAACACAAAATTATGTGATGGGACAGCTTAGGGTTTTGGCTGATCCCTTTCCAGTGATTCCCAGGGCACCAGAACAACTTTTTGGAGTACACTGTGCACTGCACACCTTACTGCTGTCAGTGATCTGCTAGACCCTTATGGCCATGGTACTTGCCAAAGCATTCAACACACACGTTAATCTTACAGGTTGGGCATCCCCATGATGGTTCAGCATGTTTATCCTTGCTGGCACAGTGTTTACATTGTAACTTCTGCCATTTCACTGGGAAGTGTGAGCCTTGTTCAAATCGGCTCATGGGGTCTGGGACAGTAATCTCAATGCATCTTTTCCTTTTCTTCTAGGTGGCCAGGAGGTGCATGCCTAGGTTTCTTCTAAACTGTAACTGTCTTGCCACAATAACATGGCCAGAATGTGAAAGCTGCTGGTGGCTGCTACTCTCATGAAATAAAATGTAAGCATTCACTATGGCCACACCCCATAGGAACCAGAACAAGTACAGCCAACATTTTCTTGCCTTTCACACAGTTGGATACTGCGTCCTGAGCTTATCGTCTCAGTCTACTCCATTCATGTATGTGTTGTAAATGTTTACAACTGATGGATATGTCACTGAAGCTTTTGTTGCATCATGCTGTATCATGCATGTGCTGGAGAATGGCAAGGTTGGGTTACTATTAGTTGACAGCAGAAATACTGGGTTGCTATACTTCCATTCAGTTGCAAGCAGTGGCCCGCTCTCCAACTGTTTGCAGAACCCTCAAGGTGCTTTACCAATGGCCTGTCTGTTGAACGTTACAGGCCATCCTGACCTATTGATGTGCATGGCTATGCAGCAGTACAGACCATCTTGCAGCAGTTGCTGTGCCAGAGGGACAGAGGAGAAGAAGTTGTCAAAGTAAATGTTATGCTTCCTTCCAATCAGCCCCTGTGTTAGGTCAACCACAACTCGGTGTGCTAGTCCAACCTCTGTGATCTGCTCTGCCTTTCCAGTGTATTCCTGGAATTCATGCACATAACCATTATGGGAGCCAGCCAACACCCACATCGTAATGCCATACTTCTCCGGCTTGCCAGGCATAAGCTGTCTGAATGTCACACGTCCACGGAAGCCAACCATGGCTTCATCTACTGCTACCTCATGATGCACATTATAGTGTGTCCAACATGCATGAAGTACAGCATCCTGTATTGGCCATACATGATGTAGCTTGTCATGACCCACAGAGCCCTGTGGCAGTCTAAGGTTTTTGTCATGGCAGTGGAAATAATGCTGAATTTTTTCAAACCTCTCTCGGGTCATGTACTCAGCTATTGTGAAATATCCATACACATGGTGTGTTTCCCAGTACTGCCTGTATTCTGGAACATGTACAATGGACATGTATATTCTGACACCAAAAAATATGCTATGTTTCCAGGAAAAACAGGACTCCACCGCTTATCAACCTTGCTTGCTGCAGCCTGCCTCTGTGCAGCATAGCAGATAGTTTCATTAGCAATAAGTGAGTAGAGTTCCTCTGGGAACATCAAATTGAGGAAGTCCATCTCTGTGCTGTTTGAGTCCAGAATGGTTACTGGGCTGACCAGACACACAAACTCATCAATGAAAACTGGTGTTAGGCATTTCTCCCACGATATGTTACGTGGTGGGCATGCTTGCCATATCCTTTTGGTTAGCCTCTCACACTTTGGAATGGAAACTACGGGGTGGTTAAGAGATGGTACCCTGTGATCAGTTTCAGTACCCACTAGTTTCTATGCACTTATGAGTGGAGTACTAGCACACATTCCATGCTGCAGCACACTCAGATCCTTGCTTGACAAGGAGCTACTTCGGCTCAGGTTCCAGTGGACTTTCTCCGTCCGAATATACCTGCTGTGGACTATGCCTGAACTCTTGCACAGTAGCAGGCATATCCACTTCCTTGTCAGCAGTAGGCCTGGCCTGGGCTATGTAGGACTGCAATGGTCAGTCAGTCAGGCCATGTCCTTTCCTTAACTCAGATTGAGGCAATTCATCCTCTGTATCAAAATCAGATTCAAGTTGATGACCACTATTGTGTGTGCTATCATTCCTTAGCTGGGCTAGTGGCACGTCAT
The DNA here is from genome assembly GCF_019279795.1 of Protopterus annectens. Taxonomy (NCBI): domain Eukaryota; kingdom Metazoa; phylum Chordata; order Ceratodontiformes; family Protopteridae; genus Protopterus; species Protopterus annectens. The sequence continues at coordinate 1,976,249,255 of NC_056725.1, read as the reverse complement.
CATCACTGTTGTGGTCAGTTTCATCAACAGTGGTGAGGTCGGGGGTAGCAGAGTGTAGGGGTCTGTCAGGAATGGCTGGGACAGTGGCATCATCTTTATCAGCAGTAATGGCCTTCTCAAGCAGACGTGCCAGTGGAATATCATCATCTGCGTCATAATCATCATCTTCACTTTGGTTTACTTTATGTTGTGAATCAAGGTCCAATTCCATTTTGGATCCACTGGTATTACTGTCAGGATCAGTATCCTCACCCAAGTAAATGTTGGCTAACTTCTTAGCAGACGGCATCTTCACTGAGGGGTGTGATGTGAACGCAAAGCTGAAAAACACAATGGTATAGAACAATATAACGTTACTCACCTGCACAGAGGCAGCTGCAGAGCAACACAACAGGCACTATGTAGCGATTGTTTGAGACATTAAACTGTTTCATCATATGTGGTTCAGTTACATTAATTCACAAAGATAAGAACCAAATTACTAGAATGGATACTTGCATCTGTATGTTCCTCAGGTCTATATTACAACAGTGAAGAGGCATTTAATCAAACGCCTCTTTGCCGACACATATAGAGCGAACATACTAAAGCGAGAACGCTCAGAACAGCAATTTCTTTCCCTGGGAAAGAAATTGCTTGGCCTTCCCCATGTGTCTGCCCCTTTCCCCACTGTAGTGCGATCTTGGAGTTGGTATATTAAACTGTTTCATCATATGCGGTTCAGTTACATTAATTCACAAAGATAGGAACCAAATTACTAGAATGGATACTTGCATCTGTATGTTCCTCGGGTCTATATTACAACAGTGAAGAGACATTTAATCAAACACCTCTTCGCCGACACATATAGAGCGAACACACTAAAGCGAGAACGCTCAGAACAGGGATTTCTTTCCCTGGGAAAGAAATCGCTTGGCCTTCCCCATGTGTTTGCCCCTTTCCCCACTGTAGTGCGATCTCAGAGTTGGTATATTTAGTTAGGGGGGTGTGGGGAGCACAGCCCCCCACATTGTAATGTTTGAAAGTGTGTGTGTTTGTGTGTTAGTACTACCGATTTCTTTCCCAGGGAAAGAAATCAGTATTCTGAGCATTCGCACTTTAGTGCATTCGCTCTATATGTGTCGGCGAAGAGGCGTTTGATTAAACGCCTCTTCGCTGTTGTAATATAGACCCTGTTCCTCATGAAAATACAGATAAACTGAAGGAAAGAAACTGTGCTTTCATCAATGAGCTAATGTTTGTACATGCACCAAACAATAATGTTTAATAAATGTCCAATTAAATAAAACAATTAAAATAACAGAATTCTTTACACCATAGTGAATTATTAAATCAATATATACACCAAGCGGGACCAGAATTTGCTTCATATATTTGTTGCACTTCTCGAAATTGCACAGCTGCTGAGAGTTTTACCTGAAAAGTGATAATGACTCAGTGCTACATTGTAACTGCACTTATTGTTAATGTGATAACGACCTGCATTTCATTCCTACAAAGTTCTGTATGTGCAGACACAGGTGATAATTGCTACACATAAACTGTTGAGTAGGCACTCTTTGTATTACCTTGTGCAACTGTTATGTAACACAGAGTCATTATCATCTGTTTGGAGAAGGCCATAGTCATTCAATAAAAATAGTACAACACTTACTCAGTAAAACTAGTATAACACAGATATTGAGCCCTTCCTCTCGCCTTAATCCCACAAACGACTGACAAAGCAAAGAACAAAACGTATGGTAGCTTCATGCTTGTAAAAGTGAACTAGTAAGTTCGAAGACATCTTTAAAAAATTAATTGTAGGGAATTTTGATAGAATTAGTGACATCACTACATAATGGAACATATGCTATGTCAAATAACAGAAAGAAATAACACAATATTTTACAGGTCAAAATCATACATAAATGGCTAGCACAAACAACTACTGGCAGGAAACCTCCTCACTATGGTACATATCACACTGTCACATTGTCTTACAAAACACTAACGCAGCTTTGAACATCTAAACATTACGGACTTTGTGCAAGTCAGAATAATGTACAATGATGCAATATAAAATGCATTTTTAAATTAGAAGTTTATTACAGCAAGAAAGGACCATTTCTAGCAATGTAAAGTTTTGTCTGACATAGGTACCTTCCACGCCAGCCTCCACAGATTTTTCTCTAATTGCATAAAGTTGAATGCTGAAAATGCATCTGTCAAGAACAGCAATATAAGAACACTGGCACAGTTACTCCCGATTGGAGACAATCAGAATATGACTGCAATGGATAATCAGCATCTGTTCTCCAATGACTAGATGGATGTATACCTTCTACGGTGATAAAAGTGGCAGGGACATGGAAGAAGAAGTAAAATCAAGTATTTGCAAATTAGTATCACACCACGGGGGGGGGGGGGTTCAGCACACAGTCTGACACATGCCTATCTATGGGCAGAGGTCAGGGACAAGATACCATGCACCAGCTGTGGGAAGACATATGTGTCACTATCTAGTGCAGCACCGATGGAATGGTGCTTCATGTCCAAAGAGGAAAGAACAGAAAAGTACTCATTACAGACTCTTTACCAGCAGCTGCAAAAACTGACTGCATCACGAAAGTGAACTCCATACCCCAATATTCCACACTATGGGAAAGGCACTCTGAGGCAAATAGTATCAGATCTTGAAGGCAGATGGCATTAGTGAGATGGCCATTACTAAGCCTTTTGCTGTGCATCAGTCACCATCCCAGGTCTCACATTGTCCTGAAACCAATAACACTAAATTATACTGCAACCAGTGACCCTTCTAGGCCATCAGCACAACCATTGGTCTGTGCGACAGTCACCCTTTTAAGCATTAGGCTGCATTAGTAACATCAACCTAACTCTCAGAAGGTACCTTGGTCATAATCCCTGACTTCAAAGATGGACCTCAGCTATCCTAGAGGCTGCATCAATAAAATCAGTGTGGCTATTAATTGGTACTGGTCATTACCCATCCTCCAAGCTGTCCTCAGCCACCCAGGTCTCAGACTGCATCATGTCTGCCGACTTCACAGTTAGGTTGAAGCCAGTCATCCGTAATTTATTTATATGTATTACCTGAGTAGACAAACTGTTTCAAGGAGCTTTTTCTGTCACAACCAGAAACATAAATAATTAACATTTACACAAAATAAATGGGTCATAAGCATAACCAAAGCATCAAAGGGGTCTCGTTGTTGAAAGGTATCAGTCAGAAGAAGGGTACAAAAAGACTTCCGCTGTATTGGATATACCATGGAACACCGTGAAGACAGTCAAAAAGTGGAGAAAATATGGGACAACAGTGACGTTCCAAAAAATTGGATGTCCTTCCAAAATTGATGAAAAGACAAGACAGAAACTGGTCAGGGAAGCTGCCAAGAGACCTACAGCAACATTGAATGAGCTGCAGGAATTTCTGGCAAGTACTGGTTGTGTACTACATGTGACAACAATGTGTTTTTCACACTATTATTTGTTTTATTTGAAGAGGCGACAGAACTCCCAGTGTACCAGCATTAACCTTCCAGGGTATCGGGGATAATTGTAACATTAGGCCGTTTTTTATCAGGTTAAAACTACATCCACGCTTACAACTATTTTAGTTAATGTTGTATCACCTGTACTAGATACAAGGAGGAGATTCATCATAGTAGAGACAACTTTATTTGAGACAGTCATATTCTATTTAGCAGAAGCTTTCACATCCGCTGTAAAATATCCACTGTGGCTTGATTTGTGGCATCATTCTGTCACATGAATTCCCCTGAAGACAATCTGCTTGTGTATACCCAAAATCTCAATATAAAAAAATCATGTAACTCATGTTGCTCTTCCCTAGGAACTCTGCTGTGTTTATCCCTATATATTTAATTTTTTATCTATATACTCATCAGTATCCCTGACTGAAAAGAAATAGATGATCCTACGGATAATACCACAAGCTGCTGCTATCACTGTATATACTATGTACTAATTGTCTATGTTTTAAGCCTGTGATACAGGGACACCACTCTTGCTGTGAGGCAACAACACTAACTGCTGCACCAATGAGCCACACAAGTAATAGTCAAGAAAGGCAGAGAAAAAACGATTGCACACATTACTTCAGAGCTGGCAGCAAAACACATTTTACAATGTAAGTGTTTTTCACAGCATTATTTGTTTTATTTAAAGAGGCGACAGAACTCCCAGAACACTAAAGGAGCTGCAGGAATTTCTGTCAAGTCCTGGTTGTGTACTATGTGTGACAACAATCTCCCATATCCGGGTCTACTTTAAGCTCTCAAAAGCAGTAAAACCTGAATCCGAATCACACAACACGGAAAGAGCGAACTGCGAATACATCGAATGAATGAAACTGCAAAAGTGGAAATATCGAAATCACATAGTTGGCCCGTCTGCGGTATAGCTCCATAAGGTAAGTGTGCAATAGTTATGGACCTTAGGGTTAGGAAGGGGTTAAGGTAAGTGCATAGGTAGGTAGTGTATGTAAGGTTTTGTGTAGGTAATGTATGTAAGGTTTAGTGTAGGGTTTTGTTAAGTGTATGTTTGTGGAATATTTAGTTTGTTTGGATATAGCTCCGAAGGGGAAGTGTGTGGTAGTTACAGACCTTAGGGTTATGGAGGGGTTAAGGATAGTGCATAGACAGTTGTGTATGTGGGGGTTAGTGTAGGGTAAGCAGTAGGATTCTGGTGCTTTAATTTAGGGTTAGAAGTAGGGATTTGGTTAGTGTATGTATGTTTTTTTATTGTGTTTGGGTAGGTAGTGTGTTGTGGGTGGTGGGTTGGCTGACTATGATGGTTCAAGGTTTACATTTTCACGCTTTAGTATGTTCGATGTATACGCGGTTCGCTCTTTATGTGTCGTGATTCGGGTTCGGGTTTTTCATGTTTCGAGGGTATAAAGTAGACCCCCACCCTATTCTCCATATGTCAGGGCTATGGGGTAGGGTTGCAAGATGGAAGGCTTTTTTTACACAGAAAAAAACATCCAGGCCCAGCTAAAATTTGCAAAATAATGCATCAAGTCTCCCAAAAAGCATGTGGGAAAATTTGTTATTTTCTGATGAGACCAAGGTTGAACTTTTTGGTCACAATTCCAAAAGGTATGTTTGGCACAAAAACAACACTTTGCATCATCAAAAGAACACCATCCCCAAGGTGAATCATGGTGGTGGCAGTATCATACTTTGGGGTTGGTTTTCCTCAGCTGGAAATGGGGCTTTAGTCAAGGTGGAGGGAATTATGAACAGTCCCAAATACCAATCACTTTCGGCCCAAAACCTTCAGGCATCTGCTAGAAAGCTGAAGATGAAGAGGAATTTCACCTTTCAACATGACTATGACCCCAAGCATACATCCAAATCAACAAAAGAATGGCTCCACCAGAAGAACATTTAAATTTTGGAATGGCCCAGATAGAGTCCAGACCTAAATTCAATAGAAAATCTGTGAGGATACCTGAAGAGGGCTGTGCACAAGAGATGCTCTCACAATCTGACAAATTTGGAGCTCTTTTGCAATCAAGAGTGGGCAAATACTGCCAAGTCAAGATGTGCCAAGCTGATAGACTCCTACCCAAGAAGACTGAATGCTGTAATTAAATCAAAAGGTGCTTCAAAAAAGTATTAGTTTAAGGGTGTGGACACTTATGCAACCAGCTTATTGTACGTTTTTTATTTTTTATATTTTTTCGCCTTACAGATTTGTTTGTTTTTCAATTTAATTGTGCAGATTAAAGGTCACATTAAAGGGGGAAAAGTTTATAAATGATTTATTGTGGTGTCATTTTTTTTATATCACAAAAACCTGGCATTTTATCAGGGTGTGTGTAAACTTTTTTTATATCTCCTGTATATGTTTATGTTTTTTCTTTTATATTTCCAAATAAATTCTCCTCACACAGTTATTCCCATGATTTTCTTATTGTTTTACATGTTAAAAACACAGGATCTGTCATTTCCTCTTCACCACAATATAAACAAACCCTTTCACTTTTCTTTTCATATGGCGTGTTTCTTTTAACAGGAAGTTTATCTATACGAAACAGCCATAAAAATCTTGACAGCCTACTCAGTTTTTACACCATTTATTTCTTTAATAGCTTTTATTTTTTTCTTATTTTAGAAATTCCTACGGATTAATATACAATGATTCATCCATTACCTCTTCATACCATATTTCCATTTGTTCACATCATCAGTCTTTATCTTCCACATTCTTATTTTTTCTCAGTAATTTTACATTTCATCATTATAATGTTCTATTTTTATTATTGTTATTAGATATAGTTTCTTCTCAGAGTTCCTTGTCCTTGCAATCAGATATCATTCCCACTAACTTCTCCTTATCCTTTATCCATACTAATACTTTATATAAATTCAAAGAAGCCCCAAATGCCATTCGATTTATTAATCCTAAACTATCACCTTCTTTATTTCTATACAATACTCCTCTTTTTACAAAATTTAATCTCAAAACTGATATAAAAGAAAAAACAAATATTTCCATTATTTTCTTTTTATATATTTTGTAATCATAAAATCCCTTACTAAATATGCCATTTTACTTACTTATCAACACAGAATTAACCTGTTTTGTTCTCTTTTAATATGACAACTTATAGGTTTTTCATAATACACATAATTCTTTTATATTTCTTATTCCATTTTCCTGTCATCTTTTCTTTGTTTTGGTATGTCAGATTCTAGTAGTAAAATCTTTATTATTGTTATAGTAAATTCTATATATAAAATATGATTACTGCTTCTTAATCCTTGACCTTTTTCTTTATTAAGATACATGCCTATTCTTTATAAATTAATAAATATTGAATAACCCTTTCCACCCAAAACATATTTTTTTGTTATAATGACTATATTATCTGCATATATCATTATAACTGGAATTTGCACACATGTTCCTGTTTCATATTCTGCCTTTCTCATTTTGCTCCTAATTTTTCTAGCTATTAAGTTCATAATTTAAAGAAATATTACTCATTGTACATCCTTGTCTAATCCCTTTATTATTTTCTAGTCCTCTGCTTAACCATCCATTAATTAGCATTCTTATTCTATTGTTTTTATAAGCAGCCATACATACTACTTTAAATTTCTTACTGATATTGTAGTTGTCCATAGACGTCTATAACACTTCATGCTGTATTGGATCAAACATTTTGCTTTATTAACATCTCTTACCATTAATTTTACTTCTTGCCCTTCTTTCATAATATCATTTACTACTTCCCTTATCACCATTAAAACTTCTCGACAGCCTCTTCCTTTAATACTGAATACACTTTCTTCTATTATATTTTCTATTTAATTGTCCATCCTTTTCTGTATAATTTTCATAAATATCTTATAGTCTGTATTGTTTAATGCTATCAGCTGCCAATTTTTATTTCATCTTTGTTTCCTTTTTTGCATAAGAATTTTAAGATTTTACTACCAATCTCGTTATACCCTAAACCACATTACATCCATTAATTCAAAATTTTTACAATATAAACTTTTGCCAATCCTTGAATTTTTTTATACATTTCATAACTAATTCCATCTAAACATGTCACTGAATATATGAACATATGAATCTATATTGACTTTTTTAATTATTTTATCTAATTCTTTATTTCTTTTTCCAAATCATTATTCATTAAATCTATGTATTTTCTAACTTGACAATCTCTTTTGATTTCTCTACATCCCTTCTTTTTATACATCTCTTCCACATATGCCACCACTATGTCCATAATTTCTGTTTGATTTTTTTCTTAACTTCACCATTTTTATCCATCATTTGTCTTATTATAGCAATTTCTTTCTCTTTTACTACTTTCCCTAAATATGCTGATGCTGCCTCTTTTTTCTTGTAGTAAATACCTTTGTTAAAAATAAGTTTTGATTCTTTCTTTATTTTTCTCATATATTACTTTTTTCTTTTTCATAGAATTACATTCTGTTATATTTTAAATTTTCAAAAAAGTTTCATATGCATCCAAATACTCCTCTTTATTGTTCTTTCTTATATTTATTTCCCCAACTTAAAATAAGTTTCTCTATATTTATTTTATAAATACTATCCACCACTCAGTCCAGCTTTGGTAAAATAGAATCATTGTTAAACCTTTCATTAACTGTGTAATTACATACTCTCCATTATATTCTATATTCCATTCTTTTTCATTTATTCTTTTTATTCCTTTTTTATCTTAGTATATTCTTTATTTTCTTCAAGTTTTATCCATGTTGCTAGATGGTCTAAAAATCAATTCCTTACTGATACTTCCTCTATTAACTTTATTCCTTCTGATATAATAAAATAATCAATCCCTGTTTTAAACATATTTATTTCAAATGTTCACCATTTTCCCTTTCCTTTGCATAAATATAATTTTCCACATGTTTTCACTTCCTTCCATTATTTTCATTTTTTTGACTTTCCTCAAATCACAATAAAAATCTCCTGTTGTTATTATTACAGTCAAGTTCACTATAACATCATATAATATTTGCTGAAATAAACCTTCTCTTTCTTTAACCATTACATAGGCATAAATTGCTACAATTCTGTACTTTTTTCTTTACATCTAATGTCTAAGATAGTCAATTTATCCATTTATCCATTCTTACTAAGATTTTATCTAACATTTTAATTGTTCTTCTACATAAATTGCAATTCCAGAACAACATTAATTTCCCAAATTTCATATTATATCCCATTCCATAAGTTTTTTTATCTGTAATGTTTCATTTAGTTTGAAATCATATATCTTCTAATATAATTATGCATACATCATAATTTTACACCATTCTATTATTCCTCTTCACCTTGTTATATTTAAAACATTGCTCATATTTACAGATCATACTCTTATGTTACTCCTTCTTTTATTTTGTATTTAATTTGTTAGATATTGTTTATTTTTCCTTTCACGTCCTTTCTTCTTCTTTCTATCATTTTCTTTTCTTTTTCTTTTATATTTATACTCAACCTTTATTTTCCTATATCTAACTCCTTTACCTATAGAAGTTTTCTTTTTAACTGCAGTTCAGTTTATAACTTCTTCATCACTAATGTCTGAATTCTTTTCTATTTCTCCATGTGCTTCTTCCTTACTAACTTCCTTCTCTACTGTTATTTTTATTTTTTTCTATTGGTTTAAACATATCATTTTCATTTTCTATATGTTTTCTTTCTTCAGTTTAATTTTCATTTTCTTTTGCTATGTCTGTACAGTCCATTACTAAATGTCATTCTGTTTACATTTATAACATTCCACCTCACATTTGTTTTGCCCCATGTCCCAATTTTCCACAAATGTAACAAATTATTTTTTTCACAATTATTCACAAAAATGCCCCTCTTTTCTACATTAAAAAATATATTTTTACTTCTCCCTGATATGTCATCAAACTCTGAATCCCTTCTCATTCATAACACTTGGTATATGTATGAATTTATAATTTTTCATTTTTAAAATGATAATGCTGTTCCATCCCACAGTCCACAAACTCCCCTCATCATAAACTTTTACAATATAAAATGCTTATTGACAAATGTCTTTTTAAAGTCTCTCTTTCAATCTCCATAAGAAATGTATATGCAATTTTTAAATTGTCTCTATAAATGCAGTCTTTACAATATACTCATTCCATGCATTTTCATGTTTCTTTTTTTCAAATGCACTAATAAACTTCTCTAAGAGACTTCCGCAGTGGTGCAGTGGTAGCATTGTTGCCTCACAGTAAGAGATTCTCCCGTTCGATTCTCGGCTTGGGCTGGGAGTGCCTTCTGTGTGGAGTCTGCATGTCCTCCCCACAGTTGAGTGGGTGTTCGAAAGACATGCGTTGAATGGGCATGCCTTCGTTGAAGGTTGGGCATCGGGCTGGCAACTCGACACCATAAAAACCAACTGCCAATCATTAGCGGACCGGAGTTCCGCTGTGGTGACCCCTAACCAGGAAAAGCCGAAAGACAAACAAAAACTACAACTAATAAAGTTCTTCATTCCTTCCACAGTTTCAAGTATAATGTCAAAAAATGTCTGTCTGTTTATAGGAATACATGTTCTTACATTATGCATATCTTCATCACTATGCATAACTTCTTCATCACTAACTTCTGAATATATCATTGCTGTAGCCTTCCTGTGTCCTGACAGAATGCTCTTCAAACTATCTGGAAATATACAGAGCTAAGTATATTTTTCTGGCACTTCAGAGTTGTGTACTGTTAATTGCTGCTTGACTAATTTTATATCATTGCTGGCTGACTTCAGAGTTGTGAACTGTTATTTTTGCTTCACTGTATAGTTTTTCAGATCTCTGCTAAAGGTGTTTTTCCCCACCTCCCCCTATTTCTGCTGTGTCTTAAGTAGGTATAACTGGTTTTACATCCTGTGTGTTATCTAACTATCTCAAGGATTACTTGCATAAAATTAGACCCTGTTAGTAACAGCCAAAATATCATTGCTGGAGCCTTCCTGTATCCTGGCAGAGTGCTCTTCAAACTATCTGGAGATATACAGAGCTAAGTATATTTTTCTGGCACTTCAGAGTTGTGTGCTGTTAATTGTTGCTTGACTAATTTGATATCATTGCTGGCTGACTTCAGAGTTGTGCACTGTTATTTTTGCTTCACTGTATAGTTTTTCAGATCTCTGCTGAATGTGTTGTTTTTCCCCTACCCTCCCTCCCTATTCCTGTCTTGTTTAAATTTGGAGGTGTCTGCAGTTGCCCACCTCCACTGTAGATTTGATTTGGGACACTCCCCCCAATCCCATCTCTTTACCTCATTCTACCTAAAAGACTCCTTCTGCACTTGTTTTTAGTCATTTTTAATTTAATTGCATTTTTTTAAACTGCTTGGTCTAACATTGCTACCTACTCAAGTGTGCTAGCTTGCACTGCATCTGAATTGTTTTTACTGCTGTTTTAGCTACTTTTCTGTATAAAAAAAATCTAAGCCTGTTTTCTGTAACTAGTCTAGTCCAGATTCAGATTTGCTGTATCCAGGACTGTATGTAAGCTTCTGAGCCCCCCAATCTTTCTTTGTTGGAGGGAAGCCTTCTAGCTTATCAGTAGGAGTGGTAAACACTAGGTAACCTATCTACCACATAAGGAGTGGTTCTGGCACAGAAATTGTAGTAATTGGCAGTTTCTCCGGTTTTTCCATTTCTCTCAACTTTCTGATTTAAAAGCCTGCATTTGCACTTGTTTCCCCCCTTTCCTGTAACTAGTTTAGTCCAGATACAGATTCTTAGTTTTAGCACTTAAATTTGTTTATTCGTGATCAACACTTGTTTAGAACTTGTTGTAAACACTAAATAAGCTACTAATTACTACAGTACTCCTCCTTCCTCATTACCTAGAGGAAAAAAAGTTTTGGTACTTACTTTCCTCACTTGCTTAGAGAAAAACAGCTCTTGTACTCACTTTCCTTACTTATCTAGAGGAAAATATTTTTTTATTCAGGTATGTCCAAGGGTCAGCTCCCAGTGTTCTCTCCTGTCTATCTGATGAATCTGGGCATCTTGGGGCAATGTAGAAATTGGGAGTACAAAAATAGCCAGCAGAAAAGGTGGAATACAAAGAGTTTAATATAGAAAACACATAGCTAGGTAGAGGGTAGTAAGCCCAACTACCTGTCTCAAACTGGTTTCGGCTGTAATAGCCTTCTTCAGTGAGTTAACAAAAACACATAATATCCATTTATATAAGTGTATTTATATATATATATAGTAACATACAGACAGTTCATTGGTGCATTAGAATTGGTCATTAAGACCAGGTGGGAATAAAGCCCCTAATTTAATGATCCATTTACGTTCCTTGAAATTAAGTAAATCATGCCAACCTGATTTGTCCCTACATTTACCTACAATGCAATCAATAACAGTAAAATAAAAAGAAGCAGAATTATGTTTGCAGACATGTTTAAACAGAGCATTGTTAGAATGCTTGTTTCTAATGTCACTAAGATGCTCCCCAATCCTAAGATGAAAAGGCCTGGAAGTTTGTCACACATAGAATGAGGAGCATGAACATGTGACTAGATAGATGACCCACTCTGTACTACAGTTAGCCCAGAAGTTGATGTTGGAAACTTCAGACGTATTGCGACTACTGAATTCCCTCTTATGTTGGACATTGCTACAATAAGTACAGTGGCCACATGGTATACAACCCAACACTGGGCCACCTCTCAGTGTATGTTGAGTAGGGACAATGGAACTAGGACCCACCCTCTTATAGCGGCTAAACAGGGAACCCAATGTCCGACCTCTTCTGAAAGAAAAAGAGCATCTGTCCCTCAACAAAGAGTGTAATCTCTCCTCAGCCATCAAAATGTTCCAGTGTCTATTAATGATATTCATAAACCCACACATGTTGTGTCCATATGTGGTCACCAGATGAACCAGAGAATTAGATAGGTCTTTATGTCTGTTCTTGTATTGTAACAAGTCAGTTGTATTCTGATTGGAAGCCCAATGACAAGCAGTGCTGACAGTACCAGAAGGGTAACCCCTCTCATGAAACCTGTGTATTAAATCATCTCTGGTGTTCTCAAATGTTTGTTGGCTTGAGCAAATCCTTTTGACCCTGAGGAATTGTGATTTGGGGATATTCTGGATGATATGTCAGGGGTTGAAGCTTGTAGCATTTAAAAGTGAGTTATATTCAGGAAACTTCCTGAAGACCTGAGTGGCTAGGGTGTCATCAGGATTCCTGCTAACCTCAACGTCAAGAAAAACAATCATCGATTTATGGAAATTTACTTTAAACTCAATTCCCCATACATTGTCATTGAGATAGCCAATAAGTTCCTGAAGATCGGTTTCATCTGACTTCCACACCAACCAACAATCATCCAGATATCATCTCCAGATATCTAATTCACATATATATATATATATATATATATATATATATATATATATATATATATATATATATATATATATATATATATATATATATATATATATATATATATATAGATATATATATATATATATATATATATTATGACTAGAGTCATAAATCATAACCTCCTCAATATAGGCCATGAAAAGGTCTGCATAAATGGGTGCAAAAGAGGCACCCATAGCTGTACCTTTGACCTACCAAAAACATTGGTCCTGGAAGTAGAATACATTACTGGTAAGAACATATTCAGCCAGGCACACTAAAAAGGTATTAAAGCCTGGTTGGTATAAACCAGATCTTCCCAACCAAAAGTTCAAAGCCTGCAAACCTGCCCAGTGTGGAATGTTTGTGTATAGAGAGGTTACATCCAAGGTACATAACAGCCAATGGGGCTCCAGTTGCATGTCACAAATAATATCCAAGAATTGAGTGGTGTCCTGAATTCTGGCCCGTATCAGGGGTAGTAATGGTTTCAGATAGTAGGTTTTCAAACTAAACAATAATCTATGGTCAACAGGGAGTTTTTATTACATTTTTACACACCATGCAATTTACTAATATGGTTTGTTTCACAATTTATATGCATTCTACTACTCGCTGAAACTTTGATTTAAAGTTTAATGTTCATGCATTATGTTAACCCATTGCTGATTTTGGGGCATTGTGTGGACATACAATTTCATTATATTTACAAAATGCATCTAGATGGTTGAATCATAGATATTTTGCTTTCCATTATTTAATGTGATGATATTTATCATTTTTTAACATTATTGACTTTCATGTCAGCCTTCATTTTTGATTGATCTTGCTTTGGGGACTGATTTGGGTCTCTTTTTTTCTCTTGGGGGCTATGCAATACTCCTCTTTTTACAAATTTTAATCTCAAAACTGATATAAAAGAAAAAACAAATATTTCCATTATTTTCTTTTTATATATTTTGTAATCATAAAATCCCTTACTAAATATGCCATTTTACTTAATTTTACTTATCAACACAGAATTAACCTGTTTTGTTCTCTCTTTAATATGACAACTTATAGGTTTTTTATAATACACATAATTCTTTTATATTTCTTATTACATTTTCCTGTCATCTTTTCTTTGTTTTGTTATGTCAGATTCTAGTAGTAAAATCTTTATTTTTGTTATAGTAAATTCTATATATAAAATATAATTCCTGCTTCTTAATCCTTGACTTTATTCTTTATTGGGATAAATGCCTATTCCTTATAAATTAATAAATATTGAATTACCCTTTCCATCCAAAAGAGATGTTTTTGTTATATTGACTATATTATCTGCATAGATCATTATAACTGGAATTTGCACACATGTTCCTGTTTCATATTCTGCCTTTCTCATGTTGCTCCTAATTTTTCTAGCTATTAAGTTTATAATTTAAAGAAATATTACTCATTGTACATCCTTGTCTAATCCCTTTATTATTTTCTAGTTCTCTGCTTAACCATCCATTATTTAGCATTCTCATTCTATTGCTTTATAAGCAGCCATACATACGATTTTAAATTTCTTACTGATATTGCAGTTGTCTATAGACGTCTATAACACTTCATGCTAAATTGTATCAAAAGTTTTGCTTTATTAACATCTCTTACCATTAATTTTACTTCTTGCCCTTCTTTCATAATATCATTTACTACTTGCCTTATCACGATTAAAACTTCTTGACAGCCTCTTCCTTTAATACTGAATACACTTTTTTCTATTATATTTTCTATTTAATTGTCCGTCCTTTTCTATATAATTTTCATAAATATGTTATAGTCGGTATTGTTTAATGCTATCAGCTGCCAATTTTTATTTCATCTTTGTTTCCTTTTTTTTGCATAAGAATTTTAAGATTCTACTACCAATCTCCTTATACTCTAAACCACATTACATCCATTAATTCAAAACTTTACAATATAAACTTTTGCCAATCCTTTAATTTTTTATACATTTCGTAACTAATTCCATCTAAACCTGTCACTGAATATATGAACATATGAATCTATATTGACTTGTTTAATTATTTTATCTAATTCTTTATTTATTTTTCCAAATCTTTATTCATTAAATCTATTTATTTTCTAACTTGATAATCTCATTTGATTTCTCTACATCCCTTCTTTTTATACATCTCTTCTAAATATGCTACCACTATGTCCATAATTTGTGTTTGATTTTTTCTTAACTTCACCATTTTTATCCATCATTTGTCTTATTATAGCATTTTCTTTCTCTTGTACTACTTTCCCTAAATATGCTGATGCTGCCTCTTTTTTCTTGTAGTAAATATCTTTCTTAAAAATAAGTTTTGATTCTTTCTTTATTTTTCTCATATATTACATTTTTCTTTTTCATAGAATTACATTCTGTTATTTTTTTAAATTTTCAAAAAAGTATTATATGCATACAAATACTCCTCTTTATTGTTCTTTCTTATATTTATTTCCCCAACTTAAAATACGTTTCTCTATATTTATTTTATAAATACTACCCACCACTCAGTCCTGCTTTGGTAAAATAGTACCATTGTTAAACCTTTCCATAATTGTGTAATTACATACTCTCAATTATATTCTATATTCCATTCTTTTTCATTTATTCTTTTTATTCCTTTTTTATCTTAGTATATTCTTTATTTTCTTCAATTTTTACCCATGTTGCTAGGTGGTCTAAAAATCAATTCCTTACTGATACTTCTTCTATTTACTTTATTCCTTCTGATATAATAAAATAATCAATCTCTGTTTTAAACATATTTGTTTCAAATGTTCACCATTTTCACTTTCCTTTCCATAAATACAATTTTCCACATTTTTCAGTTCCTTCCATTATTTTCATTTTTTTCGTCTTTCCTCAAATCACAATAAAAATCTCCTGTTATTATTACAGTCAAGTTCACTATAACATCATATAATATTTGCTGAAATAAACCTTCTCTTTTTTTAACCATTACATAGGCATACATTGCTACAATTCTGTACTTTTCTTTACATCTAATGTCTAAGATAGTCAATGTATCCATTTATCCATTCTTACTAAGATTTTATCTAACATTTTAATGGTTCTCCTACATAAATTGCAATTCCAGAACAACACTAATTTCCCAAATTTCATATTATATGCCCATTCCATAAGTTTGTTTACCTGTAATGTTTCATTTAGTTTGAAATCATTTATCTTCTGATATAATTATGCATACATCATAATTTTACACCATTCTATTATTCATCTTCACCTTGTTATATTTAAAACATTGCTCATATTTACAGATAATACTCTTATGTTACTCCTTTTATTTTGTATTTAATTTGTTAGATATTGTTTATTTTTCCTTTCACTTCCTTTCTTCTTCTTTCTATCAATTTCTTTTCTTTTTCTTTTATATTTATACTCAACCTTTATTTTCCTATATCTAACTCCTTTACCTATAGAAGTTTTTTTTTTAACTGCAGTTCAGTTTATAACTTCTTCATCACTAATGTCTGAATTCTTTTCTATTTCTCCATCTGCTTCTTTCTCACTAACTTCCTTCTCTACTGTTATTTTTTATTTTTTCTATTTGTTTAAACATATCATTTTCTAAATATTTTCTTTCTTCAGTTTAATTTTCATTTTCTTTTTCTATGGCTGTACAGGTCCATTACTAAATGTCATTTTGTTTACATTTATAACATTCCACCTCACATTTGTTATGCCCCATGTCCCAATTTTCCAAAAATGTAACAAATTATTTTTTTCACAATTATTCACAAAAATGCCCCTCTTTTCTACATTAGAAAAATATATTTTTACTTCTCCCCGATATGTTATCAAACTCTGATTCCCTTCACATTCATAACACTTGGTATATGTATGAATTTATCATTTTTCATTTTAAAATGATATTGCTGTTCCATCCCACAGTCCACAAACTCCCCTCATCATAACCTTTTACAATATAAAATGCTTCTTGACAAATGTCTTTTTAAAGTCTCTCTTTCAATCTCCATAAAAATGTATATGTAATTTTTAATTTGTCTCTATAAATGCAGTCTTTACAATATACTCATTCCATGCATTTTCATGTTTCTTTTTTTCAAATGCACTAATAAACTTCGCCAAGAGACTTCTGCGGTAGTGCAGCGGTAGCATTGGGGCCTTACAGCAAGAGGTTCTCATGTTCGATTCTCGGCTTGCATTGGGAGTGCCTTCTGTGTGGAGTCTGCCTGTCCTACCCACGGTTGAGTGGGTGTTCGAAAGACATGCGTTGAATGGGCCTGCCTTTGTTGAAGGTTGGGCATCAGCCTGGCAACTCAACACCATAAAAAACAACTGCCAATTATTAGCGGACCGAAGTTCCGCTGTGGCAACCCCTAATCGGGAAAAGCCGAAAGACAAACAACAACAACAACTAATAAAGTTATCCATTCCTTCCACAGTCTCAAGTATAATGTCACAAAATGTCTGTCTGTTTATAGGAATAAATGTTCTTACATTATGCATATCTTCATCACTATGCATAACTTCTTCATCACTAACTTCTGAATATATCATTGCTGGAGCCTTCCTGTGTCCTGACAGAGTGCTCTTCAAACTATCTGGAGATATACAGAGCTAAGTATATTTTTCTGGCACTTCAGAGTTGTGTACTGTTAATTGTTGCTTGACTAATTTGATATCATTGCTGGCTGACTTCAGAGTTGTGCACTGTTATTTTTGCTTCACTGTATCATTTTTCAGATCTCTGCTGAATGTGTTGTTTTTCCCCTACCCACCCTCCCTATTCCTGTCTTTTTTAAATTTGGAGGCTTCTGCAGTTGCCCACCCTCACTGTAGATTTGATTTGGGACACTCCCCCAGTCCCATCTCTTTACCTCATTCTGCCTAATAGACTCCTTCTGCACTCGTTTTTAGTCATTTTTAATTTAATTGCATTTTTTAAACTGCTTGCTCTAACCTTGCTACCTACTCAAGTGTGGTAGCTTGCACTGCATTTGAATTGTTTTTACTGCTGTTTTAGCTACTTTTCTGTATAAAAAAATCTAAGCCTGTTTTCTGTAACTAGTGTAGTTCAGATTCAGATTTGCTGTATCCAGGACTGTATGTAAGCTTCTGAGCCTCCCAACCTTTCTTTGTTGGAGGGAAGCCTTCTAGCTTATCGGTAGGAGTGGTAAACACTAGGCAACCTATCTACCACATAAGGAGTGGTTCTTGCCCAGAAATTGTAGTAACTGGCAGTTTCTGCAGTTTTTCCATTTCTCTCAACTTTCTGATTTAAAAGCCTGCATTTGCAATTGTTTCCCCCCTTTCCTGTAACTACTTTAGTCCAGATACAGATTCTTAGTTTTAGCACTTGAATTTGCTTATTCGTGATCAACACTTGTTTAGAACTTGTTGTAAACTCTAAATAAGCTACTAATTACTACAGTACTCCTCCTTCCTCATTACCTAGAGGAAAAAAAGTTTTGGTACATACTTTCCTCACTTGCTTAGAGAAAAACAGCTCTTGTACTCACTTTCCTTACTTATCTAGAGGAAAATATTTTTTATTCAGGTATGTCCAAGGGTTAGCTCCCAGTGTTCTCTCCTGTCTATCTGTTGAATCTGGGCATCTTGGGGCAATGTAGAAATTGGGAGTACAAAAATAGCCAGCAGAAAAGGTGGAATACAAAGAGTTTAATATAGAAAACACATAGCTAGGTAGAGGGTAGTAAGCACAACTACCTGTCTCAAACCAGTTTCGGCTGTAATAGCCTTCTTCAGTGAGTTAACAAAAACACATAATATCCATTCATATAAGTGTATTTATATATATATATATATATATATATATATATATATATAGTAACATACAGACAGTTCATTGGTGCATTAGAATTGGTCATTAAGACCAGGTGGGAATAAAGCTCCTAATTTAATGATCCATTTACGTTCCTTGAAATTAAGTAAATCATGCCAACCTGATTTCTCCCTACATTTACCTACAATGCAATCAATAACAGTAAAATAAAAAGAAGCAGAATTATGTTTGCAGACAAGTTTAAACAGAGCATTGTTAGGATGCTTGTTTCTAATGTCACTAATATGCTCCCCAATCCTAAAGCAAAAAGGCCTGGAAGTTTGTCCCACATAGAATGAGGAGCATGAACATGTGACTAGATAGATGACCCACTCTGTACTACAGTTAGCCCAGAAGTTGATGTTGGAAACTTCAGACGTATTGCGACTACTGAATTCCCTCTTATGATGGACTTTGTTACAATATGTACAGTGGCCACATGGTATACAACCCAACACTGGGCCACCTCTCAGTGTATGTTGAGTAGGGACAATGGAACTAGGACCCACCCTCTTATAGCGGCTAAACAGGGAACCCAATGTCCGACCTCTTCTGAAAGAAAAAGAGCATCTGTCCCTCAAAAAAGAGTGTAATCTCTCCTCAGCCATCAAAATGTTCCAGTGTCTATTAATGATATTCATAAACCCACATGTGTTGTGTCCATATGTGGTCACCAGATGAACCAGAGAATTAGATAGGTCTTTATGTTTGTTCTTGTAATGTAACAAGTCAGTTATATTCTGATTGGAAGCCCAATGACAAGCAGTGCTGACAGTACCAGAGGGGTAACCCCTCTCATGAAACATGTGTATTAAATCATCTCTAGAGTTCTCAAATGTTTGTTGGCTTGAGCAAATCCTTTTGACCCTGAGGAATTGTGAATTGGGGATATTCTGGATGATATGTCTGGGGTGGAAGCTTGTAGCATGTAAAAGTGAATTATATTCAGGAATCTTCCTGAAGACCCGAATGGCTAGGGTGTCATCAGGATTCCTGCTAACCTCAACATCAAGAAAAACAATCATCGATTTACGGAAATTTACTTTAAACTCAATTCCCCATACATTGTCATTGAGATAGCCATTAAATTCCTGAAGATCGGTTTCATCTGACTTCCACACCAACCAACAATCATCCAGATATCGTCTCCAGATATCTAATTCATATATAAATATATATATATATATATATATATATATATATATATATATATATTATGACTAGAGTCATAAATCAGAACATCCTCAATATAGGCCATGAAAAGGTCTGCATAAATGGGTGCAAAAGAGGCACCCATAGCTGTAACCTTGACTTGCCAAAAACATTGGTCCTGGAAGTAAAATACGTTACTGGTAGGAACATATTCAGCCAGGCACACTAAAAATGTATTAAAGCCTGGTTAGTATAAACCAGATCTTCCCAACCAAAAGTTCAAACCTTGCAAACCTGCCCAATGTGGAATGTTTGTGTATGGAGAGGTTACATCCAAGGTACATATCAGCCAATGGGGATCCAGTTGCATGTCACAAATAATATCCAAGAATTGAGTGGTGTCCTGAATTCTGGCCCGTATCAGGGGTAGTCATGGTTTCAGATAGTAGATTTTCAAACTAAACAATAATCTATGGTCAACATGGAGTTGTATTACATTTGTGCACACCATGCAATATACTAATATTATGGTTTGTTTCACAATTTATATGCATTCTACTATTCGTTGAAACTTTGATTTAAAGTTAAATGTTCATGCATTATGTTAACCCATTGCTGATTTAGGGGCATTGTGTGGACATACAATTTCATTATATTTACAAAATGCATCTAGATGGTTGAATCATAGATATTTTGCCTTCCATTATTTAATGTGATGATATTTATTATCATTTTTTAACATTATTGTCTTTCATATCAGCCTTCATTTTTGATTGATCTTGCTTTGGGGACTGATTTGGGTCTCTTTTTTCTCTTGAGGGCTATACAATACTCCTCTTTTTACAAAATTTAATCTCAAAACTGATATAAAAGAAAAAATAAATATTTCCATTATTTTCTTTTTATATATTTTGTAATCATAAAATCCCTTTCTAAATATGCCATTTTACTTAATTTTACTTATCGACACAGAATTAACCTGTTTTGTTCTCTTTTTAATATGACAACTTATAGGTTTTTCACAATACACATAATTCTTTTATATTTCTTATTACATTTTCCTGCCGTCTTTTCTTTGTTTTGTTATGTCAGATTCCAGTAGTAAAATCTTTATTTTTGTTATAGTAAATTCTATATATAAAATATAATTCCTGCTTCTTAATCCTTGACTTTTTACTTTATTAAGATACATGCCTATTCCTTATAAATTAATAAATATTGAATTACCTTTTCTATCCAAAAGAGATTTTTTTTGTTATAATGACTATATTATCTGCATAGATCATTATAACTGGAATTTGCACACATGTTCCTATTTCATATTCTGCCTTTTTCATTTTGCTCCTAATTTTTCTAGCTATTAAGTTCATAATTTAAAGAAATATTACTCATTGTACATCCTTGTCTAATCCCTTTATTATTTTCTAGTCCTCTGCTTAACCATCCATTGATTAGCATTATCATTCATTTGTTTGATAAGCAGCCATGCATAGTATTTTAAATGTCTTACTGATATTGTAGTTGTCCATAGACGTCTGTAACACTTCATGCTGTATTGTATCAAAAGTTTTGCTTTATTAACATCTCTTACCATTAATTTTACTTCTTGCCCTTCTTTCATAATATCATTTACTACTTCCCTTATCACCATTAAAACTTCATGACAGCCTTTTCCTTTAAAAATAAATTCACTTTCTTCTATTATATTTTCTATTTAATTGTCCGTCCTTTTCTGTATAATTTTCATAAATAACTTATAGTCGGTATTGTTTAATGCTATCAGCTGCCAATTTTTATTTCATCTTTGTTTCCTTTTTTTTGCATAAGAATTTTAAGATTCTACTACCAATCTCCTTATACTCTAAACCACATTACATCTATTAATTCAAAATCTTTACAATATAAACTTTTGCCAATCCTTGAATATTTTATACATTTCATAACTAATTCCATCTAAACCTGTCACTGAATATATGAACATATGAATATATATTGACTTGTTTAATTATTTTATCTAATTCTTTATTTCTTTTTCCAAATCTTTATTCATTAAATCTATGTATTTTCTAACTTGACAATCTCTTTTGATTTCTCTACATCCCTTCTTTTTATACATCTCTTCTACATATGCCACCACTATGTCCATAATTTGTGTTTGAATTTTTCTTAACTTCACCATTTTTATCCATCATTTGTCTTATTATAGCATTTTCACTACTTTCCCTAAATATGCTGATGATGCCTCTTTTTTCTTGTAGTAAATATATTTGTTAAAAATAAGTTTTGATTCTTTCTTTATTTTTCTCATATATTACTTTTTTCTTTTTCATAGAATTACATTCTGTTATATTTTAAATTTTCAAAAAAGTTTCATATGAGTCCAAATACTCCTCTTTATTGTTCTTTCTTATATTTATTTCCCCGACTTAAAATAAGTTTCTCTATATTTATTTTTTAAATACTATCCACCACTCAGTCCAGCTTTGGTAAAATAGAATCATTGTTAAACCTTTCATTAACTGTGTAATTACATACTCTCCATTATATTCTATATTCCATTCTTTTTCATTTATTCTTTTTATTCCTTTTTTATCTTAGTATATTCTTTATTTTTTTCAAGTTTTATCCATGTTGCTAGATGGTCTAAAAATCAATTCCTTACTGATACTTCTTCTATTAACTTTATTCCTTCTGATACAATAAAATAATCAATCCCTGTTTTAAACATATTTGTTTCAAATGTTCACCATTTTCCCTTTCCTTTCCATAAATACAATTTTCCACATTTTTTCACTTCCATCTATTATTTTCATTTTTTTCGTCTTTCCCCAAATCACAATAAAAATCTCCTGTTATTATTACAGTCATGTTCATTATAACATCATATAATATTTTCTGAAATAAACCTTCTCTTTCTTTAACCATTACATAGGCATAAATTGCTACAATTCTGTACTTTTTTCTTTACATCTAATGTCTAAGATAGTCAATTTATCCATTTATCCATTGTTACTAAGATTTTATCTAACATTTTAATTGTTCTCCTACACTACATAAATTGCAAATCCAGAACAACATTCATTTCCCAAATTTCATATTATATGCCCATTCCATAAGTTTGTTTATCTGTAATGTTTCATTTAGTTTGAAATCATATATCTTCTAATATAATTTTGCATACATCATACTTTTACACCATTCTATTATTCATCTTCACCTTGTTATATTTAAAACATTGCTCATATTTACAGATAATACTCTTATGTTACTCCTTCTTTTATTTTGTATTTAATTTGTTAGGTATTGTTTATTTTTCCTTTCACTTCCTTTCTTCTTCTTTCTATCAATTTCTTTTCTTTTTCTTTTATATTTATACTCAAAATTTATTTTCCTATCTCTAACTCCTTTACCTATAGAAGCTTTCTTTTTAACCGCAGTTCAGTTTATAACTTGTTCATCACTAATGTCTGAATTCTTTTCTATTTCTCCATCTGCTTCTTCCTCACTAACTTCCTTCTCTACTGTTATTTTTATTTTTTCTATTTCTTTAAACATATCATTTTCATTTTCTATATATTTTCTTTCTTCAGTTTAATTTTCATTTTCTTTTTCTATGTCTGTGCAGTCCATTACTAAATGTCATTTTGTTTACATTTATAACATTCCACCTCACATTTGTTTTGCCCCATGTCCCAATTTTCCACAAATGTAACAAATTATTTTTTTCAGAATTATTCACAAAAATGCCGCTCTTTTCTACATTAGAAAAATATATTTTTACTTCTCCCCGATATGTCATCAAACTCTGATTCCCTTCACATTCATAACACTTGGTTTATGTATGAATTTATAATTTTTCATTTTTAAAATGATATTGCTGTTCCATCCCACAGTCCACAAACTCCCCTCATCATGAACTTTTACAATATAAAATGCTTCTTGACAAATGTCTTTTTAAAGTTTCTCTTTCAATCTCCATAAGAAATGTATATGTAATTTTTAATTTGTCTCTATAAATGCTGTCTTTACAATATATTCATTCTATGCATTTTCATGTTTCTTTTTTTCAAATGCACTAATAAACTTCTCCAAGAGACATCCGCGGTGGTGCAGCGGTAGCATTGTTGCCTCACAGCAAGAGGTTCTCCTGTTTGATTCTCGGCTTGGGTTGGGAGTGCCTTCTGTGTGGAGTCTGCCTGTCCTCCCCATGGCCGAGTGGGCATTCGAATGACATGCGTTGAATGGGCATGCCTTTGTTGAAGGTTGGGCATCGGGCTGGCAACTCAACATCATAAAAAACAACTGCCAATCATTAGCGGACCGGAGTTCTGCTGTGGCGACCCCTAATCGGGAAAAGCCGAAAGACAAACAACAACTAATAAAGTTCTCCATTCCTTCCACAGTCTCAAGTATAATGTCACAAAATGTCTGTCTGTTTATAGGAATAAATGTTCTTACATTATGCATATCTTCATCACTATGCATAACTTCTTCATCACTAACTTCTGAATATATCATTGCTGGAGCCTTCCTGTGTCCTGACAGAATGCTCTTCAAACTATCTGGAAATATACAGAGCTAAGTATATTTTTCTGGCACTTCAGAGTTGTGTACTGTTAATTGTTGCTTGACTAATTTTATATCATTGCTGGCTGACTTCAGAGTTGTGCACTGTTATTTTTGCTTCACTGTATAGTTTTTCAGATCTCTGCTAAAGGTGTTTTTCCCCACCCCCCTATTTCTGCTGTGTCTTAAGTTGGAATAACTGGTTTTACATCCTGTGTGTTATCTGACTATCTCAAGGATTACTTGCATAAAATTAGACCCTGTTAATAAAACCCTGCATATCATTGCTGTAGCCTTCCTGTTACCTGACAGAGTGCTCTTCAAACTATCTGCAAATATACAGAGCTAAGTATATTTTTCTGGTACTTCACAGTTGTGTACTGTTAATTGTTGCTTGACTAATTTTATATCATTGCTGGCTGACTTCAGAGTTGTGCACTGTTATTTTTGCGTCACTGTATAGTTTTTCAGATCTCTGTTGAATGTGTTGTTTTCCCCTACCCACCCTCCCTATTCCTGTCTTATTTAAATTTGGAGGCTTCTGCAGTTGCCCACCCCCACTGTAGATTTGATTTGGGACACTCCCCCCAGTCCCATCTCTTTACCTCATTCTACTTAATAGACTCCTTCTGCACTTGTTTTTAGTCATTTTTAATTTAATTGCATTTTTTAAACTGCTTGGTCTAACCTTGCTACTTACTCAATTGTGCTAGCTTGCACTGAATTTGAATTGTTTTTACTGCTGTTTTAGCTACTTTTCTGTATAAAAAAGTTTAAGCCTGTTTTCTGTAACTAGTGTAGTCCAGATTCAGATTTGCTGTATCCAGGACTGTATGTAAGCTTCTGAGACCCCCAATCTTTCTTTGTTGGAGGGAAGCCTTCTAGCTTATCAGTAGAGTGGTAAACACTAGGTAACCTATCTACCACATAAGGAGTGGTTCTGGCCCAGAAATTGTAGTAATTAACAGTTTCTGCAGTTTTTCCATTTCTCTTAACTTTCTGATTTAAAAGCTTGCATTTGCACTTGTTTCCACCCTTTCCTGTAACTAGTTTAGTCCAGATACAGATTCTTAGTTTTAGCACTTGAATTTGCTTATTCGTGATCAACAATTGTTTAGAACTTGTTGTAAACACTAAATAAGCCACTAATTACTACAGTACTCCTCCTTCCTCATTACCTACAGGAAAAAAAGTTTTGTTACTTACTTTCCTCACTTGCTTAGAGAAAAACAGCTCTTGTACTCACTTTCCTTACTTATCTACAGGAAAATATTTTTTATTCAGGTATGTCCAAGGGTCAACTCCCAGTGTTCTCTCCTGTCTATCTGATGAATCTGGGCATCTTGGGGCAATGTAGAAATTGGGAGTACAAAAATAGCCAGCAGAAAAGGTGGAATACATGGAAAAGGTGGAATTACAAAGAGTTTAATATTGAAAACACATAGCTAGGTAGAGGGTAGTAAGCCCAACTACCTGTCTCAAACCAGTTTCGGCTGTAATAGCCTTCTTCAGTGAGTTAACAAAAACACATAATATCCATTCATATAAGTGTATTTAACATGTAACATACAGACAGTTCATTGGTGCATTAGAATTGGTCATTAACACCAGGCGGGAATAAAGCCCCTAATTTAATGATCCATTTACGTTCCTTGAAATTAAGTAAATCATGCCAACCTGATTTCTCCCTACATTTACCTACAATGCAATCAATAACAGTAAAATAAAAAGAAGCAGAATTATGTTTGCAGACATGTTTAAACAGAGCATTGTTAGGATGCTTGTTTCTAATGTCACTAAGATGCTCCCCAATCTTAAGGCGAAAAGTCCTGGAAGTTTGTCCCACATAGAATGAGGAGCATGAACATGTGACTAGATAGATGACCCTCTCTGTACTACAGTTAGCCCAGAAGTTGATGTTGAAAACTTCAAACATATTGCAACTACTGAATTCCCTCGTATGTTGTACTTTGTTACAATAAGTACAGTGGCCACATGGTATACAACCCAACACTGGGCCACCTCTCAGTGTATGTTGAATAGGGACAATGGAACTAGGACCCACCCTCTTATAGCAGCTAAACAGGGAACCCAATTTCTGTCCTCTTCTGAAAGAAAAAGAGCATCTGTCCCCCAAAAAAGAGTGTAATGTCTCCTCAGCCATCAAAATGTTCCAGTGTCTATTAATGATATTCATAAACCCACGTGTGTTGCGTCCATATGTGGTCACCAGATGAACCAGAGAATTAGATAAGTGTTTATGTTTGTCCTTGTATCGTAACAAGTCCATTCTATTCTGATTGGAAGCCAAATGACAAGCAGTGCTGACAGTACCAGAGTACCCCTCTCATGAAACCTGTGTATTAAATCATCTCTGGTGTTCTCAAATGTTTGTTGGCTTGAGCAAATCCTTTTGACCCTGAGGAATTGTGATTTGGGGATATTCTGGATGATATGTAAGGGGTGGAGGCTTGTAGCATGTAAAAGTGAGTTATATTCAGGAAACTTCCTGAAGACCCAAGTGGCTAGGGTGTCATCAGGATTCCTGCTAACCTCAACATCAAGAAAAACAATCATCGATTTATGGAAATTTACTTTAAACTCAATTCCCCATACATTGTCATTGAGACAGCCAATAAATTCCTGAAGATCGGTTTCATCTGACTTCCATTCCAGCCAACAATCATCCAGATATCGTCTACAGATATCTAATTCATCTATATATATATATATATATATATATATATATATATATATATATATATATATAGATATACATATTATGACTAGAGTCATAAATCATACCTCCTCAATATAGGTCATGAAAAGTTCTGCATAAATGGGTGCAAAAGAGGCACCCATAGCTGTACCTTTGATCTGTCAAAAACATTGGTCCTGGAAGTAGAATACGTTACTGGTGAGAACATATTCAGCCAGGCACACTAAAATGTATTAAAGCCTGGATGGTATAAACCAGATCTTCCCAGCAAAAAGTTCAAAGCCTGCAAACCTGCCCAATGTGGAATGTTTGTGTATAGAGAGGTTACATCCAAGGTACATAACAGCCAATGGGGCTCCAGTTGCATGTCACAAATAATATCCAAGAATTGAGTGGTGTCCTGAATTCTGGCCCATATCAGGGGAAGTAGTGGTTTCAGATAGTAGATTTTCAAACTAAACAATAATCTATGGTCAACAGGGAGTTGTTATTACATTTTTACACACCATGTAATATACCAATATTATGGTTTGTTTCACAATTTATATGCATTCTACTACTCGCTGAAACTTTGATTTAAAGTTTAATGTTCATGCATTATGTTAACCCATTGCTGATTGTTTAACATTATTGATTTTCATATCAGCCTTCATTTTTGATTGATCTTGCTTTGGGGACTGATTTGGGTCTCTTTTTTTCTCTTGGGGGCTAGGTCTCCTTCAGCTTTTCAGTATCATAATATGTAGCCACTTGGTGGCGTTAAGGGTGTGTTATATGGTCTTATGGGGTTGGCCCTGTTGCAATACATACTATAATAATTACTTTTCCCTTTTTGGTAAATGTTTATGAAGATTGTCATTTTTGCCTACAGCAACTTTTATAGACTTTATAATTGTGGCCACATATATGTTTATGGGCCGATTTAATATTGATACGATCATTGGGTCCATGATATGATTATGTTTTTGGGATTTATAGGTAGTTGTGGTATTGAGTGGATATTCTGAACCATTTGCATTGGACCTACTAGTGCAATTTCATTTTCATTATGAGGATATGCAGCATTGTGGTTATTCAATAAAGAGGACTATCCCTACGTGACCACAGGGGCTAGCTATTGTATCATTGATATTTGTGTATTAACACCCCCTATTTTCTGCTCCTTTGGACATTATATAAGCAGGGGTTGATATTTTATGTCATTTCAGGATCCACATATATGGTGGATTTTGGTTGAATACGCAGCGTTGTGATTTTTCTGTTTTATTCAGGCTAGATCACAAGGGTTGGCTATTGAATCTTTGTTGGCTAGTATTGATTAGGCTCTTGATTTGTGGGTCTATTTTTTATGGCTGTATTCCATATCCACCAATACATACAATTTACCATACATTTTTTAATTTAAGGTTCCAATTAACAGAAATATATGGTACCAATTTTCGTGGCTTTATCTCTCTTCATATTTATACTTTTCTGTCCAAAAGGTTGGTTTTGGATAGGGTATATATATTTTAGTCTTATTTTTGCTGTCTGCAGAATTGATTGACTCACTAACCTTTTTTGGTGATTTATATATGTTCTTTGCAACATGGCGTTGACTCCACTTGTGAAAGGCCTAGCATCTGATATGAATGATTTGACCATTTTTGGTTTAGGTTTACCAGATGTGGGTAATGATTCTTCGGGGGTGATTCAAGACCCAGATAAACTATGTGAATCGATGTTCTTTAAGTTGGGTAAAAGTATGAAAGGTCTTCGGACCAATGTTTGGCATTTACACCTGTTCAAGGCTTACCAACTCAAAAACATCACACCACGTGGTTTGAGGGTTAAAGTACAACCTTTGGAACACAATATCGATGAACAATTAACAGATGAATGGACACAGATCCAACAATCAGCATCCTCGGGCTTTGTGGATTCTTTAGCTAGCTTTTATGAACAGGCTGTTAAACAAGGAATTCAGGAGGTAGAAACAATTTGTATAGAGGCTAACAAATTTGAATCTAGTAGATCTTTCACTTCCTCAGTGAATCAGCTAACAACAGAACTACTTAATTTAGAACAGGCTTTAAAGGATAAATAATTGAAAAAGTTCCAAAGGGGTATAGGGGATGATGAAAGAGGTAAACCATTTGATATGCCTAGGAATGTCACCTTTAGGCTTCCGAGCAACAAACCTTTGGCCCCCAAGAGAAAAAGGCCCAAATCTGTTTTGAAACGTAGCTCAGAATCATTGAGCTAAATATCAGGGGATGATACGTCCTCCAATACTGAAGGGGAGAGCAACCACACAGATGCCTCACCTGATCCCAAAAGAAGGAGTTTGTCACACCCTTTGGGTTCAGGTACAGACGAGGGGGGGGGGAACATAAAAAATGCCAAACCCATTGAGAGTTTGGAAGGTCTGTTACAACTGATGATAGAACATTAACAAATAGTATGAATGTACATAACATTTCATCTGTACACCTTACTGATTTACAAATTAAAGCTCTTAACAAAGGGCTCAATTTTGTCCCCGGCGTTTTTGTTCCAAAATACACTTTAGCACAAGATGTGGTCAATTTTTTCCATTTACTCAATTTGAAATTGTTTTTTGAAAATGACACTATTCAGGAAGTTCCAGAGGTTAGATTCAAAAAATCTTCTTTTAATCCACCTATGCCACACTTAGTATCCACTTTTCAAGCTAATGTCCTGAAGGACCTACATTGTAACCTCAAAGATTTCCAGGTATCTTACAATAATCTTTCCAAAGAGGAGGTACAATGTATAGAGGAACCTAAGAACAACAAAGAAATTGTTATTGTACAAGCAGATAAAGGTGGGGTGGTAGTATTTCAGGATTGGGTCAACTATAATGAAGAAGCAGCAAGACAACTGGGGGATGACAAATATTATATGGCTATACCATTGGACCCAACTAGTCATTTTAAGACCAAAATTGTCTCATTTCTGATATAGGCTCAGGAAGAGGGCATCATTAACGAGGCAGTTAGACATCAGTTGTTGGTTTCATCTCCGTGTAAACAATACTTTTAGCATTTACCTAAAATACATAAGGATGCTAGATGTCCCCCTGGAAGACCAATTGTATCATGGTGGGGGTCTATTACTGAACCTCTCTCTGAATATTTGATACATTATCTGAAACCACTACTACCCCTGATACGGGCCAGAATTCAGGACACCACTCAATTCTTGGATATTATTTGTGACATGCAATTAGAGCCCCATTGGCTGTTATGTACCTTGGATGTAACCTCTCTATACACAAACATTACAAATTGGGCAGGTTTGCAGGATTTGGACTTTTGGTTGGGAAGATCTGGTTTATACCAACCAGGCTTTAATAACTTTTTTAAGTGCCTGACTGAATATGTTCTTACCAGTAACGTATTCTACTTCCAGGACCAATGTTTTTGGCAGGTCAAAGGTACAGCTATGGGTGCCTCTTTTGCACCCATTTATGCAGACGTTTTCATGGCCTATATTGAGGAGGTTATGATTTACGACTCTAGTCATAATATATATATATATATATATATATATATATATGGATGAATTAGATATCTGGAGACAATATCTGGATGATTGTTGGTTGTTGTGGAAGTCAGATGAAACCTATCTTCAGGAATTTATTGGCTATCTCAATGACAATGTATGGGGAATTGAGTTTAAAGTAAATTTCCATAAATCGATGATTGTTTTTCTTGATGTTGAGGTTAGCAGGAATCCTGATGACACCCTAGCCGCTTGGGTCTTCAGGAAATTTCCTGAATATAATTCACTTTTACATGCTACAAGCTTCCACCCCTGACATATCAACCAGAATATCCCCAAATCACAATTCCTCAGGGTCAAAAGGATTTGCTCAAGCCAACAAACATTTGAGAACACCAGAGATGATTTAATATACAGGTTTCATGAGAGGGGTTACCCCTCTGGTACTGTCAGCACTGCTTGTCATTGGGCTTCCAATCAGAATAGAACTGACTTGTTATGATACGAGGACAAACATAAAGACCTATCTAGTTCTCTGGTTCGTCTGGTGACCACATATGGATGCAACACACATGGGTTTATGAATATCATTAATAGACACTGGAACATTTTGATGGCTGAGGACAGATTACACTCTTTTTTGAGGGACAGATGCTCTTATTCTTTCAGAAGAAGTCGGACATTGGGTTCCCTGTTTAGCCACTATAAGAGGGTGGGTCCTAGTTCCATTGTCCCTACTCAACATACACTGAGAGGTGGCCCAGTGTTGGGTTGTATACCATGTGGCCACTGTACTTATTGTAACAAAGTCCAACATATGAGGGAATTCACTAGTCGCAATACATCTGAAGTTTTCAACATCAACTTCTGGCTAATTCTAGTACAGAGTGGGTCATCTATCTAGTCACATGTTCATGCTCCTCATTCTGTGTGGGACAAACTTCCAGGCCTTTTCGCCTTAGGATTGGGGAGCATCTTTGTGACATTAGAAACAAGCGTCCTAACAATGCTCTGTTTAAACATGTCTGCAAACATAATTCTGCTTCTTTTTATTTTACTGTTATTGATTGCATTGTAGGTAAATGTAGGGACAAATCAGGTTGGCATGATTTACTTAATTTCAAGGAACATAAATGGATCATTAAATTAGGGGCTTTATTCCCACCTGGTCTTAATGACCAATTCTAATGCACCAATGAATTGTCTGTATGTTACTATATATATAAATACACTTACATGAATGGATATTATGTGTTTTTGTTAACTCACTGAAGAAGGCTATTACAGCTGAAACTGGTTTGTGACAGGTAGTTGGGCTTACTACCCTCTACCTAGCTATGTGTTTTCTATATTAATCTCTTTGTATTCCACCTTTTCTGCTGGCTATTTTTGTACTCCCATGTGGTGACTTTATAGCCATGCAGTTGCTGCACATGTACCATGTTGCTTCCTGGCAATGTAGAAATTGCCTCATGTACACAGACAACCTACTCCTCCTATCACCCAACACAACAATCTCTGAGAGATGCACTTATCTAGCCAAACTGGAGGTAAAGCTCTCTCCAACCAAAACTGAACTTGACAGTCAACAGGAGAAGGTAAACACTTCCACCACACCACACTCATCACATAGTCTCACTAAATCTACACCACCAAAATCCAAACTTAGAAACACAAAAACATTTGTGGAGCCTCTCAGTAATAATCTGCTCAAGAAACAGAGACCTCCATAGCAGAAATGCAAGCAACCTCCACCCCCCAACACAACCCAAATGACACATTGCCCGCAGACTCAGTGTGCCACTCAACCACAGCCAATAAGGCAAAACAACGTGCTCAACACACTAGTCATAGGTGACTCTATAGTCAGGCACACTGATATCCTACTCACCAGGCTAAACAAGGAGAAGGTTACTGTCGGTTACCTGTCAGGTGCCAGGATCTGCCACATAACCCATGCACTCAGTTCACTCCACAACAAGTACAAATATGACTTTGTCATTGTCCATGTTGGTGTGAACGACCTGAGACATACCTCCCTGGACTACATGAAAAGAGACTTGGAAGAGCTCTCCGATCTTGTAGCCCAGGCAGGTATGACCCTAGCCCTGAGTAGCATTCTGCCATCACTCAGAATGATGCTGCAGTACAAGGCCAAAATGATTGACTTCAACAATTGCCTAAGCTTCTGGTGTCATTCTAAAGGAATACAGTATCTGTCTGCCTGGGATGACATAGCTGACAGACCATGATGCTTTGCCAGAGACAATCTGCACCTGTCACCCCTGAGACTCCGGATACTGGCCAAGATTTTTGCCACCCCTATAGTGCCTTTTTTAGACAAGGTTCAAATGACAAATTCACCACCATAACAGGAACAGGCAAGCAAAAACTGCGGGTGATGCTACTCAATGCTAGAAGTCTAAATCTCAAAATGGACTCACTCGAGGCACTCCTTAAAATGGAGAACATCGATATCTGTGCAGTGACTGAGACCTGGTTCAAGGCTCCAGAGAGCACCCGTGCACTACCAGGCTATAACTCATATCACACTTTTCGGCCATGTAACCTGAATCGGACCACCAAAGGTGGAGGTGTGTCCATATTCATTAAGGACATCCACACCTCCAGGCTATTTGCTCAGCATAATGCATCTTGAGGTTATCCAAGTGCAACTAACTCTGGGCAAAACTGTTACTTGCTACAGATCCCCCACCATGCCCCAGGGTTCCCACTCCTCTTTTCTTGATGTACTGGAAAATATTAGGGTTCAGTAAAACACCCTAATAATGGGCAATTTCAACTACCCCACCATTAATTGGGAAAACTACTCATGTACCAACTTCTTCACTCAACGCTTTCTGGAATTCATAAACTCCAATGCCCTGGATCTACTTATCCACACCACCACCAGGGGCAACAATATCCTAGATCTAGTCATTACCAACATGAGTCACCGGTGTTCCACACCTGAAGTCAATGCCTCATTGGTCCTATCCGACCATAAGCTAATCACCCTAGATATCCACATCCTGCCCCCACCCCCCATCAAGGAGACCATGGTAAAAAAGTTCTCCAAACCCAACTTCATGCTCCTTAAGACAGAAGTGGTGAACTTCATTACACCCATGCAGATGGGAAATACAGTTACGACTACTGAATCCTACACATTTGCACTTTATAAGCACTTACACGAGTGCATGGATCATGCTATCCCTAACAGAAACAAGATGCTGTCCTCCAAAACAAGGAAGCCAATCTGGTGGTCTCCTACCATAAGCAAACTGTACAACAGAAGGAAGAAACTGTTGCAAAAGAGAATACAATCCCATGAGTGGAGGAGCTCCCTGGTCAGCCACAGTAAGAAGCTGCAATCCCTGATAAAATCCTCCAAAGTTAGTTACGAAAACAAAATCTCCACTGATTCTAAAGACAACCACAAAGCATTCTATAGCTATGTCAAGAATCTCAATGGCAACACTCAGATCTGCTCTGAGTTACAGCACAATGGCACTAAATACACAGACCCAACTCATATAGCCAACATCCTAGCAGATAGGTTCAGTGCTAACTTTACCCCCCCTCTCACCTCCTAAAGGGCCCATCTCTATACTGGAAGAATGCAACGTTCCTGTAATCACAGCTGCACAGGTGAAAACCACACTCTTCAAAGCCAAGAACACAGCATCCATGGAACCAGACAACATCCTAGGCTGTGTTCTGCACGAACTACAGAACAAACTGGCACCCCACCTAAGTACCATGTTCAATCATAACCTCACCTCAGGCTTTGCACCCACTGAATGGTGCACAGTGATGGTTATCCCACTCCTCAAGGGGGGAGCCACCATGGACCCTGGGAACTACAGCCCCATTAGCCTGACAAGCCTGGTCTGCAAGGCCATGGAATGTATCATCATGGAACTTATAAACAAAGACATTGGTAATCTCCAAACTCTGGACCCCACCCAGTTTGGGTTTGTAAAAGGCAGATCATGTCTCCTAAACCTGATAGACTTCTTAGAAGCAGTCATCAAAGCCATAGATGAGGTTCAGGTGGTTCACACAGCCTATCTAGATCTTGCCAAGGCTTTCAACACCATCCTTCACTCTGGAATTATATATAAACTCACTAAACTAGGTATAAATCCCTATGTCACAAGATGGGTTGCCAACTGGCTCACTGACAGAACTCACACTGTGAAAGTAGCAGACTCCAAATCTGACTTCAGATCAGTGACAAGTGGAGTACCTCAGGGTTCAGTTCTGGGTCCTCTCCTGTTTGGTATCTACTTCTCTGAAGTACAGGCTAACACAGAAGGTCTTTGGCTAACAAAGTTTGCAGATGACTGCAAACTAGGAGCCATAATCAAAACTCCTAATGATGTGGACATCCTACAAAAGGGCCTCACTGCCTCGCTGAGGCAGATGCCTGGTGTCAAAGCCATGGCCTCAAGCTCAATGCCAAAAAGTGCATTGTCATCTCCTTTGGTAAAAACTCTGTACCCATGAACTACAACACAGGCAGTAGTATACTTAACACTCGAACTATGATAATAGACCTTGGGACACAGGTGGACAGTAGTCTCTCCTTTGATAATCACATTGCCACAGTAGTGAGGAAATCCTTCTATGTGGCACACCTCATCACATAAGGTTTCTCATCTAGAAAAAAAGAGGTCATTGGTCCCCTCTACTCATCACTCATTAGACCCATTATAGAGTACAACGGCCCTTTTGGTATGTACCTCACAAGACATCTACAACAACTGGAATGGCCACAGAAATACTTCACAAAGATGATTACCAGCCTCAAACAGATGCCCTATGCAGACCGTCTCAAAAAACTCCAGCTTTACTCCATCGCATATTGCCTACTCAGAGGTGATCTCTGCCTAACATACAAAACTATGTCAAACCCAGAGCTGTTGGACATGCTCCACTTAAAGAAATCCCAATCCCTTTCAGCTACATACTCTAGGGACCTAAACCTTGTCACCACAATAAACAGAACATGCCAGAGGGATAGATTCCTGTCCCAGAGACTTCCCATACTCTGGAATAAACTACCTATCTATATCAAACAAAGATTCTCATTAGCACTCTTCAAGAATTGATTGGACGGAAAATAGCAAACTCACCCCAGGGATCACTTCTGTGGCTCTGCTCGACAGTGGCAGAGGAAAATAATTTTTTTGCATGGCAAAAGCCAGGGTGCCTTTTTGGCTGGGCTTGTATAGGCCCTAGGGCTGATAGTCTAGTACATACCTATGAACCTATGAACCTTTGGAACTGTCACAACCAGATGTAAAAGAACACAGTTCCAGACCTTGTACCTATTTACTGTTAACTCATATTTACTTTTTCCAGTTTAATTATTTTCTCTCTCAGTGTACTTGAAACTATCTTTTTTTCACTAAATATTTTTTATTATTATTTCAAATAAGATGTCTTAAACATTACATGAAATAAAGATAAATAACATATTTACAATTCTAAAACATTACTGACTTCAAACCATTATATAACTATTTCCATTGGTGTCTATGCAAATAACATTGAAATTCTATATTATATAGAGTTAGAAACATAAGATGATATATCTTCTTCGATATTTTCAAGTATTTCCAGTACTTTCATCCAAGAGTAATAGTAAGAAGTAGATCTTTTAGTTCTGTTCTTCACTGTTAATATTTCCATGTGAGCAACTGTTGTTGTTAAAGTCTTAAATTCCTTGAACGTAGGCGAAGCCTCATTTTTCCAGTGTATAGTTATGATTTTACGTGAAATTGCCAATAGTGACCATAGGATTTTAGTGTCTTTTTTTGGTACACAGTTTGGAATAGGAGAGTTGAATAAAATTAAAGACTTTGTTAATTGAAAATTATCATTATAAACAGTCTGAAAAAAAATAATTAATGGATCTCCAGTACATATTGAGACATATACATTCATAAAAAACATGCTGCCAATCTGCTTTTATCTTGATATGGCATCTCCAACATTGATCTTCAATAGAATACATTTTGGCTAACCTATGTGGTGTATAGAAACTTCTGTGTAGATATCTCCAAGTGAATAATTGCCAGTATTTTGATAATGTAGAAAATTTGGAAGATTTTAGAATATTACTTTTTTCTTCTTCAACTGGAGGATGGTTGTTTATTAAAGTATAATAATCCCAGTATGATTTTTCATGATAGTTTTTTTGTTTTTTTAACAATTTTATAGATATTAGACAAATAACCTGTACCCTGATAAGACTGTTTTGTGATAAGAATAAGGTATTCAATGAGTTTTGGAGCTTCATGTCTAACTGAAGGTTGCATTTGTTCTATTTTATTTATAAGAAAATGCCTTAGATTTTGTAAAAACAGCCAATTGTCTTTATTTATATTATAATTATAAATTATCTGTTCCTTTGTTAGAATTTTCCCTTTCTCTATAAGTTGATGCCAAAAGAGTAATGTTTCTTCTTTAAGTATATTTATTTTAGATATTTGGAATGTATCTAGAATATTTGGTGTAAAAGCTATAGGAAAATAAGAAAAATCCAAGAATTAATATTTGGTATTTTGTTTATATATGTTCTGAACACTGAAAGTGTAGAACTTACATAGTTTGATGGCAATTTATTAATATTATTCCTTTTCCCTAAAAATAATCTTTTAACATCCATATAAGGGGTGATGGTATTACTGTTAAGTTGTCTTGTATGTGATTATAATTGATTTCTATGTAAATCTGCTCATGGGCTTGTTTCCATATAGGTGTGTATGAATTATTTAACCATAGTGTTATGTTTTTAATAACAGATGAGGTAATATATAAATCAATATCCGTAAATTAATTCCACCATCTTCCCAATCTGGCAAATGTTTATTTAAGGCTATACGGGTTTATTTGGAAACCATAGAAAATTTAAAATTAGTTTATTGTATCTTTGAATAATATATTTGGGAGGTGGCAATGAAAAATTTTGTATTAAGTATAATATTTTGGGAAATATGATTATTTTAATAAGATATAATCTGTCTGCTGTTGAAAAGATATATTTATTCCAGTAACCAATTGTTTGTTCTATTTTGTCTAGTATTTTATTATAGTTAAATATTAGAGAATCTGTTAATTCATTGAGTAGATTTATTCCCAGATATAATAATTTACTTTCTGTTACTATATATTTGGAAAATCTTTTGTTTATATTATTTTTTTTTACAATTACAGGGCATAATTTTAGTTTTGTTTTCATTAAATTTTAAGCCTGAAATATTTTGAAATTTATTCATGGAGTTAAATAGAGCATTCAAAGACTCATTTGCATCTGAGAGAGTTAATAGTATGTCATCAGCAAAGAGTTGGATTTTAAGGTTCAACATTTTATTAATACAAATGCCCTTTATGTTATTTGATCTGATTTGATTTGCAAAGGGTTCTATGAGTAATGCAAATAACAATGGTGATAAAGGGCAACCTTGTTTAGTTCCCTTTTTTATTGTTATAGGGCCTGATCTATATGATCCCAGTTTAACATATGCAGTAGATTTTTCATACAGTATTTGGATAAGATTATTAAAATTAGAAGGAAAGTTATATTCTTTTAAAACTAGTGAAAGAAAGTTCCAATTAACCGAATCAAAAGCTTTATTAATATCTAATGAGATTACATTTAAATTTAGGACTTTATGTTTGCTATAATCTATTAATGTTAGCATTCTTTTAATATTATCTGAAGTATTTCTTCCTTTAATAAAACCTGTTTGATCTTTGTGAATTAAGAAAGGAAGAAAGTGTTTGATCCTATCTGCGTATATAGCCATAAACATCTTGTAGTCTATATTGAGTAATGATATTGGCCTATATGAGGAACACTGTTTCTCATCTTTATCTGTTTTGATAATTGGGGATATCAATGAATATTTCCAAGAGGGTGGTATATTCAAATCTTTATTGGCTATATCATATACTTTTAATAATAAAGATATGGCTTGATTGGGTATTAATTTATACATTTCTGGTAGCATATTGTCTGGGCCAGGTGCTTTATTTGTCTTGAGCTTTTTAATTTGTGATTTTAATTCTGTCATATTGATTGGTTTGTTTATAATGTCTATTTGTTCTTGTGTTAATTTAATATGACTATTGTTTTCTAAGTATTTTTTATATCCTTAGTAGGTGTATCTTGAGTATTTATGGAATTATCAATGTTAAATTGGAGTCTGAATGCTTCTAAAATATCATTTAGTTCCGTAACTCTTTTGTTAGTATTGGGAATAAATATTTCTTTTATTTGCTTAGATTTAATTATTTTTTTTGTTCTATTAGTTAAGTATCTCAGGTGTGCTGAATTAGTAGAGTATGAGTTTATTTTTATCTTTTCTAAGTTAATCATAATCTTATGGTGTAGCAATTCTGTATACTTCTTATTGATTTGTGTAAGTTCTTGAACTTGAGTAGCATTACCCTTTTGTATTTCCAGTTTCAATTTATCTGCTTTGTTTTGTAAGTCTAGCATATCTTTATTCCATAACTTCCTTTTATTTATGTACCAGGATAATATCTTCCCATATGTAACTGCTTTTAATGAATCCCAGACATATATTTCTGAAATATCTTCTGTGTAATTTATTTCTAGAAAGTTTTTGATTGTTTCTTCATAAAATTCTTTGAAATCTCTCAATTTTGTGATATAGGAAGGTATCCTAGTAATGGGATTTGAATAAAATGGTGTAAGCTCTATCTCAAAGACTATGGCATTATGATCAGATAAAGGACAATTTATGATTTTGACTTTGTCAATTTTTGTTATTAGGTCATTGGCAACATATATTCTATCAATTCTAGAGTTAGTTTTATATCTATGAGAATAAAATGTGAAGATTAGTGAGTCTGGTTCTGCAAATTCATTTATATCTTTTAAATACAATGTATCTATAAATTTTGATAGTGCTTTAGAGATGGGTTGTTTTCTTCTTTTGGATTTAGAATCTGTATCTTTTCATTCATTATACAGTTGAAGTCTCCTGCCAATATCAGGCTACCCTTAGTTAAATGAATTATCTCTTCAAAATGCTGTTTAACTGTTTTAATCCTAGTCCTGGGATCCAATATAGATTTACTAACGTATAGATTCTCTTATTTAACTCTATTGAAACTAGACAAAACATACCTGATGTATCTTGATGAGTAGTAATTATTTTAGGTGTTATAGTTGAGTTGCGAAGTAGTATAGCTACTCCTCTTTTTGTTTTGTATTGAGAGTTTATTAGTACTGTGTAATTATTAATATTTAAGTTGTTTATATCTCTATCTAATAAGTGTGTCTCTTGTAAAAAGACTATTTGTGGTTTATGTAAGTTTATGTACTTGAATAGGCTTCTCCTTTTATTACTATTATTTAGACCATTAACATTTATGGATAAACATTTCATTTCCTAGTTTTGAGTTTGTTTTATGTGTAAGTTTATGTAAATATTGTTTATTCTTAGTTCCATCTTGGATACAGAATTCAAAAAGTTTTTCTTGTATGATTTTTGCATGTTTCTGAGTGACACCAAAGTGATAGAATAAAAAAAACAAAGAACTTCCAAACTTGTAATTCTTAACCTTAAAAACCATTCCCTATTGCTATGAGGTAATATACCTCTTCATTTGGTTAGTGAATCTAACCAAACAAACTTTCTACCCTCACAAATAATATTTGGATCAGTTTCTCTTATCCTCTTAGTTTTAAATAAAGATAATTGAATAATATATTAAGATAATCTAATCAGCTAAAATATATACATATATTCTTTACTCATCTTATTGTAATTCAATAATACTTACTTCTAAGCAGGTTTCAAAAAGGTACAAATATTTAGATTAAGGTAGTATCATTTCAAAATAATTTAGGGTATTAATAAACATCATGTTAAAATCTATAACTGTATATTTCATACATCTGTTGAAAACTATTTACTGACATTACTGTATAATACAGTACCATTGTTGTGCAATTGTTTTAGACTACTCAAGTCCGAAACCAGTGTTTAAATTAATATTTGCAAAGTCATATTGGAATAAAAACATGAATAGTTCTGAAACCACATCTTATTTCATGTTTAACGTAAACTGAAATGCGATACAATGTATAAGTATATTAATATTTCTTTAGTAGACATTAAATATGTTCCTCTGATTGCATTTTTCAGCTTTTCAATGACAATTCCCATGGCTGGAGACAACAAGATCACAATTTAGACAGCTCCCTTATCCAAGAGACCACTCATAATGTTGTTACCTGATTGAGTGTCTTGTTGCCAACACTTCCATCAACCCTCAGAGGGACCCTGCACAATGAAAACTGACACAGTACAGAGGTAAAACTGCAGCGCACTTGACCACACCCTCAAAGCAAACATCTATGTATATCACACATCAACTCCCACAGCTTAGACTGACACCCAACCAGTGAGTCTATCTGCTGACAACAAGTGCTGGAGATACAATCCTGACCTACTCAACACCAGTAATTCAATCCTATGACTGAACAAAAGTATACTGGAGAACACATCAAAACAATGGAAGCTGCCAAGATTCAAACCACCATGTACGAAAATATTACAGGCCAAAATTCCCAACCCATTTTGCAGCAAAGAGACAAAACGTATTCAAACCATGGGGTAACACCTTTACCACGTCAAAAGGTGTCCAAGAAGCTTGTTTTTCCTCCAACATCGGAGGACAGCCACGATGATCCATGCACTGCAAGAGTACCATTTTATCCTGGCAATTGCTTCACGACTGTATATAGAAACATTTAATCCAAATCATTAACTGGCACCACAAGAATATTTCTCAGAAAAGCTGTTTTACAGCCAATGACCAGACAGAACGCATCATTGAGAGGATACATTTATCAAATGTCAAGTGCCCCAGCCATAATACAAGTGTCTCCTCAAATCAATCCCCAATGAATCTACTGCCCACCAAACTTGCAGACCAATACTGGCATCCTTTCATGCAGTCACATTGAAACACAAAAATACAGGTCCGCTGATCAGGAACAACCAGGCTCTCAACTGCCAGACAACACACCCGTCTGCAGAAAGGTCCAAGAATCATAGTTGCATTGTCAAGCATACTTGTCCACACTAACAGTAACATGATATACCCGCATACACTAGTATTGTGTCATTCTTGATAATGTAAAAAGCCAGACAATATTATAAGAAGGGTGAAGCCACAGCCAGGCAACATAACAAGAAGAGCACAGCCGCAGTCACCATTCAGATGAGCAAACGGAACAGCATGAGCCATCTAAGGATGGATAGCCCGTTGAGTACCTGCCACAATGCATGCCCATAATGCATGGCAACCCAGTAACAAATTAGGGTGTGGGCTAAGCCTCTCCCCCTTCCACTCAAATCAGATCCAACACAATATGTGTGTAGAACACAGATGCTTCGACAAAGCCCAAAGCCACATGTGATATAAACATTGTATAATTGACACACCGGGTCAAATCCACTGTTGTTATGTTACTCATTATAGTTGCCTATACAATCATTGCTTCCACTTTCTCCATCTAGTATACCATAACGCCATCTAAATGTTTGATTTGCCAAATGCACATCCAACCTTCTTGTTGCATCCCACCTGCCCACCCGAGGGCATACCTTGGCAGCAGGACATCAGTAGTATTCTGCAGGCGCACCAGCGTGGGAAATGGCAACCCTCCCCAAAACAAACCTGTCAGTTGCTTGACATTTACTAGTTTCTTTAGAGAATTTGTAAAACAGCAGTGATTTTATTTGCTGATGATTCATTTCTGCTTTTTAAACTCTGCTGTATAAAACATAGTAAGGGATAGCTAAAATGTCTGGAAATCTAAACTGATAGAAAGACAAGCAGATATATGTCCTTATCTATCAAGGTGCTAGAAGACATCAGTAGCCATAAACTGAAAGTGCTTCAAAAATAAATATCTGTGTATATTTATATGAACCTTTATATTATTTATGTTTCCTTAGAAGGAATTTAGGTTTCTGTATCTTTAAATGTGAACCTAGCTTATTTTCTGACTAGACGTCAATTAGAAAGAGTCAGGGGATGGCGTACACAAGTAAATGCGACAAGCAATAAGTAACTCAAGTTTCTAGTGATGTTTGTGGCTGTTAAATTGTCTCGAGAACCAAGCGGGGAAAAGGTATGTGTTTTTCTTTTTCTTTTCCCTCCTCTTATTTGGTGACAAACTCATGTAGTGTGCACACGAGCACTCTAGTTTGTGGAGTAGTGTTCACAACTGTCAAACTTTGCATTTTAAACATGCTATGCCTTATTTCTCTACAAAAGAAAAGACAACAGGATATCTAAGCTAGTCACAAGCATCTTTCAACTCCGG
Source organism: Protopterus annectens (assembly GCF_019279795.1). Classification (NCBI taxonomy): domain Eukaryota; kingdom Metazoa; phylum Chordata; order Ceratodontiformes; family Protopteridae; genus Protopterus; species Protopterus annectens. The sequence goes on along the minus strand of NC_056725.1, from coordinate 1,976,206,139 downwards.
ATGTCTGGAGCCACAACACACATGACTTATAGCCTCAAAATATCACTTAAAACATATTTTTTCACTGGACTATATTAGTATGTGCATATGAGTCAAAGGCAGAACATCTTTTAAGATTATTTAAAGTAGTCTTATGATACATCCTAACTGAAATACTTCATTTCAAAAGCAACACATTTCTGCCCAGCATTAGCGTTTATCCAAACAGGGACACTTTTAACTTATAAAAAGTAATACTATCAGGGATGTAACTGATAATAAGTTATATAGCAGCCATTACTATACCTGTTAAGCAATATAACCATATACTGATTAAAGTATTATAAGTTAATGAAGATTTTATAAAAAGAAGAGAAAAATAAAAACAACAAAACACAAAGAGAGAAAATAAATAAATAAATAAATAAATAAACTATTTGGGAACATTATTATGCATTGATTACTCTGATTAAGAATATGAAAATAATAGATGGATAATAATGAAAAATAGAGTAATGTTTAAATTATGCTTAGTATATTGATGTGATTTGAGATAAATGTATTTACATTTATGCTAATTTTGACATTTAAAATATAATTGAAAACTGTACCTGTTTTGGTGTAACTTGAAGACAGTAAGAACTTTTCTTTTGTTGTTAGTATTATTATTTAGATTTTTACAGAATATAACATATGTAAGATTATTTGTCCTTTAGTTTTTTTTTCTTTTGCTCAACAGTTTTCCAATTATTTACTTCAGCATTTCTCTTCGGTGTACTTATTGTCCAGTCCATAGATTCTTCATGTGTTAGGATGTTGTTGTTGGTAAGGTATTTTATTGCTGAATCTACTGTTTCAAATATTTTTATTCCATTTGGTAGAAAAACTTTCAGTCTTGCTGGAAATAAAAGATGGACTTTCAGTTGCTTTTTCTTCAAGGCTTTTATTGGTAGAAATTCTTTTCTTTTGAAACCACCTTTGTAGAATAATCATTGTCAAATCTTATTAATGAATCATTGTATTTGATGGGAGAATTTGCCCAAGCATTTCTTAATATAAGATCTTTATCTTGTGTAGAAAAAAGTCTCACAATTATAGATCTCGGCTTGTTCTTACCGGAGAAGAAGCATTTCCAGAAGCTGCTAGTGATCTATGCACCGTTCTATACTATATGAAAGAGCTTCAGGTATTTTGTTACATCTGGTATCCAGGTGGTAAGAAAGTTTATCATATTGTCCCCTTCAGATTTTTCTGGTAGACCATATATTCTAATATTATTTCTTCTTGTTCGGTTTTCCATATCATCAAGCTTTTCTAGTAAATATGTATTCTGTTGAAGTAAGAATTCAGTTTGTTGTTCTTCTATTTGGACTCTAGTGTCAATGTCACTTAATGACTGTTCAATAAGTGATATCTGTCCTTTCTGCTGTGTAAACATTTCTTGAAGCTGTTCCAGTTGTTGTGAGCACTTTTCTTTAAAAGTATCTATTTTATTGTCCATCTTGTCGATTTTATTGTAAGTTCCTGTATATTTGTAATGAGAGACTGCAGGTCTTTTTTGAGAGAAGAGTCTTGTGCTGTATTCCTTAGATGACTCATGCTGTAAAGCTGATATTGGTGCTGATTTTCCAGTAATTAATTTGACAGGAATTATTCAAGTTCTGACAATAAAATTTTTCTTATAGATGCTCAGAGTTATTAGAAATAAGTTAGTAATAAAAATTTCTTCAAATTAAATATTATTTTGTAAAATTCCTCTCAGGAATTGTATTGAGGTAAGAGAGCTGAAATGAAGTGCAGCTATCAGTAAAGCATCCTAGCCACGCCCCCTCTACTTGAAACTATCATGACATACATTTTCTTCTTTTCCCCATCTTTATCTCTGTCTGTGATCTCTGCTGCTTCTTCTACCCTTATTATTCCATGATCTCTTCCCATGATGCTTCACTTCTGTTCTTGGGTTCACTCTGAACAGTCATTTCTTGAAATATATCATCCCACAGTTCTCCTGACTTTGATGTCATGAAAATATTTAATTGAAAGAAAACCATTGAATTTGCCATAATGTCATCTCCTGAGCTAACATTCACCTCTGCTCTCCCACATCCACTTTCTGTCATGGTTAGACATCCTCCCAGCCTCCACTGTGCTAGGATCAGGATGTGCACCTGCAATTTCTGGTGATACTCATTGCAATTATCTTTATGAGTAGGGGTTCTTTATTAATTATAACAAAATATGTACACTATTTACATTATAGACATCATAAAAAAGATTTACATTTTACATTTACTACATAATACAATTTCATATACACCCTTTTTCCACCACCAAAAATGCATCTTCTTCAAATTTCAGATAATACTAATTTTCAATTAAATTTTATTTCATTCAGTATCTCATTCTGTATTGTCTATAGAATATAAAATTACTTTTTATCAATTTATTTTACCTTTTTTTGTTTCCTGTTAACATAATGTCCATATTCTATCATATTTGAAATTTATATTTTCTGCAATTTTAAAATCTTCCAGTATCTTATTTTCACACAATTTCTCCCACAATTCTCTCACCATCATACACTTCAAAAAAATGTTTCTCTCATTTCATCTTCCCCACAATAATTACATATTCTCTCTTGAATCCTTTGGTAGGGCATATTTGCTTTAACAGGAAATTTGCTTCTTGTCAGCTACCGCATAAAACCCTTACATTCATAATCCTTTTACACTATATAAGCCTTGTTTTAATTTCATTTTTTTTTCACTTTCTAAATGATTTCAATGATTAATATAATAGTGTTTACTCATATTTAAATGCCATTCTTTTTTTTGTTTTTCCTACATGTTCAGTAATACAATTTTATTATGATACCCTTTTATATTGGGATTTACATTATTCTTCCATCTTTTCCTGAATTTTATTCTATCTCAAACATATTTATATTTGATTTTCATCATAATATCTACTTAATTCCTATTTTCTTTTTTTAATCTTACCAATACTTTATAAAGATTCAAAGAATCTACATGGACAACAGGATTCATTATCCGTAATCCTCCTCTTCCTTGACATGCACAATTCTTCTTCTAACAGGATTCAGTCTCAATCCCCATATAAATGAGATTACAATTGGCAATAACTCTTTTTCATACTTAGATGAAATCATCTATACACTTCCTTAGTAAGCCGTTTTACCTGAATAATAGAATTTATTAGATATACTTTTTATATGACAATCTATATGATTTCCAAAATATACATATTTCTGTCAGTTTTTGTATAATTTTGTCCCATTGCTTTTCTCTCTTCATATTTTATTCCCAAAATATTTGTCTCTTGATCACTAAAGTGAATACCTTCTAGTTTACCCAAGAAACAAATTCCTTTATACTTATCTTTATTAATACACAGACCAAGCATGTTTAAATACTCATTACTTTTCTGATTTCCTGTTTCATTCATTCCTTATTCTTGCTAACTAGAACTATATCATCTGCATAAGAATTATTGGAATATGTATTCATTCTATCATCATATACCTTGCCATTTTCATTTCTCTATTAATTTTATTAACAATTACATTCATAATTAATGCAAATAAAATGTTGCTTGCTGGACAACCCTGCCTTATCCCACATTCCATATTTATTTCTTCATGTAACCATCCATTTTATAATAGTCTTACATGATTATTCTCATACATTGACATGATTACTTTAATTATTTTATCACTTATATTGTAATCTATTAATATATTCCATAACTCTTCATATTGTATTCTGTTGAATGCTTTACTCACATCTCCTACCATAACTTTAGTTTTTTGCCTTTTTATTTATAGTATCATCTATCACTTCTCTTTGTATCCATAATAAATCTTGACTTTCTTTCCCTTTTTTCCAAAAATCGTAACCTCAAACAACTTATCCATACATGTTTCTAATCTTTTTCCTATTATCCTCATAAATATTTTGTAATTTGTATTGATTAGTGCTATCTTTCTCCAATTTTAAGTATCCCTTTTCTCCTTTTTTCCATATACATTTCATAACCCCAGTGCATATCTCTTTTTCAACTATCCCTTTTCCTAATCACTCATTCAATGTTTCCACAAAAAACACTTTTTGCCAATCTTTTAATTATAATACATGTAATATGAAAATCTGTCCATTTCTGTGGCTTTTTAAATATTCTGTCCTTTGAAAATGTCATTAAGTTCCTCCATATTTAATTTTTTCTCCTTAATCTCATTGTCTTCTTTACTTAACTTTTTTAACTTTCCATATCTCCCTCTGTTTCCCCCTCTTTTTAAATGTTTTATGTATTCCTTTATTACTTCAAATATTTTTCTTGTACATTCACCCTTTCTCTTTCATTATTTTTCAACTCCCTAATTGCCCTCTAAGTTTTCTCACTGTTTTGCTCAATATGGAGCTACTTGTTATTTTTTTTCCCTTGTAAGAAATACCTTTATTTATATAACATGTTTTAATATTCTCCTGATTCATTTAATATATCTTTTCCTCCTTTTAAAAAAAAAAAACTTGTATTATTTTTAATATCTCTCTAAATACTTACTGACAACTTAATAACCTTTATTTCTGTTTTTCTTGACTTCTGCTCACTGGCTGAAGTTCTAAAAAGTATTGTTTTTTCTATTTTTCTTTAAAGTTTATCCACCAATCTGTCCAATCTTTATAGAAAAATTTCATTTCTATACAATCTTCCCATAATTAATCAGTGTGCCTTCTATCCTCCTCATCTAAATCTTTTTCATTAAATATTTTTATACCTTTACCTAATCTTATATAAATATATATATATATATATATATATATATATATATATATATATATATAAATATATATATCCTTGTCCTTCACTTCTAACCACATAGCCAGATGATCTGAAAAACCTGTTTCCTTTATTCCTCTTCTTTTATAATTTTCAAAGTATCAGATATTACAAAATAATCAATTTCTGTTTTATCTCATTTATTAAGTCCAATGTTTATTATCCAGTAAATATAACTTTCAACTTTTCATTATTTCATACACCTTCCTAACATCATTCCCTTCTTTCTTTCTTTTCTTTAAATCATAATTAAAAATCTCCCACTAATATAATTTCCATATTTACTACTACATAATTTAAGATTTTTAAAAAAATTCTTCTCTTTTTTTTTTTTATTAATATATGCACAAACTGTAATAATTCTATACATATCTTTCTTTACCTTATATCTAACACTGTAATTCTACCTAATCCAAGTACAGTGTAATCAATGATTTTAACTGTTTCATTGCATAACACACCATTCCCTGAACATGTATCTTTTCCCATATTCCAATGTTTTTTACCCCATAGCTCTTCCATCTGTAGCCTTTCTTCTTCTTCTGTTAATATTCTCATGTCTTCTAAAATAATTACATACATACATAGCAAGTAGCATACACCATTCTAAAACACATAACCGTCTTCTGATATTCTTTATACCATTAGCATTTATAGACAGAATTTCAGCTTCTTAAAAATTAGTTGCCCCCTTCCATCTTACCCTTTGCCTTTTTTATTCTCTTTCACAATCACACTTTTACATTTCATTTTTCTTTCACACGTTTCCCTATTGATTTCATTTTTCCTCTCCCTATTTTCCAGTTTATATCCTCTTCTTAACTTGTTCCCTGTACTAGTTCCTCGCCTTCATTATTTTCATTTTCCTGATATATTATTCTGTCTTTATTCTCTCCTTATGTAGCATCATGTTCTTCATGTTCATATCCTACACTTTTTTTCTGTATTACATACATTCTTTCATTTTTTTATTCTTTTACTTGTATCTGCTAATCACAATCTATGCAAGCATGTCCCATTTCTCACATTTTTTACACATTAAATCACATTTCTTGCTTCATATCCCATTTTCCTCAAATAAAACATTTTCTTTTATCACAATTATTTATTAAATGATCATTCTTTCCACAAAAAAAAAATTTTGTGTCTGACCCCTATTTCTGACAAAACCTCTATTCTCTTGGACATTTATTACACTTGGAATATGTACAATTTTATAATTTTTCATTTTCAAAATCACTCTACAATCCCATCCCCCAGTCCATAAACTTCTCTCATCTTATATTTTTCTAGTGTTCATAATTTATTTGTATACAGTCTTTAAACTGTCCTTCAATGCTTCTTTATCAACTTTAGTTTGAAATTGCACAACAATCATTTTTTTGTTTGTTTTTTTATTAAATAGCTGTACAACATAAAGTTCCAAGGATTACGGAACTTTTTTCCCCAAACGTCTCCCAAAAAATGTCATATACTGTCCCATCTTGAGCAAAATGTTACAATAAGTCTCTTTATTAAAATGTATAAAAGCCCTTATCTCTTTAGGTGAAGTTCCCAAAGCTGCAATCATTGTTTCCCATACCTTATATCTCCAAAGTTCTTTCTCGTCTTTACTACTAAGCCCCATGTCAAATTTATTTTTTACTTTTTCTCTTACTCCTATTTGCTTGTTTCCTTTTTTTTGCCATTTGATCATATGATTTTTTTCTTCCCTATGGTTTCTCTCACCTTTTCCTGCTGTATTTTACCCATGATTTTGTCCCAAGAAGCTACCAGTTCACTTTCTGGTTCGCTCTGGCTCATCATTTCTTTCAGATATACAGCCCACAGCCCTCCAGATTAGAGGGCTGTAATTATACATTCTGATCATGACCCATGGAACAGACAATTTTGAAACATGTATTCGGAGTTCTGTGAAGGTTCAACAACCTTCACTTCACTACCCTCTTTTGCTTCACCCTTATCCTCTGCTCCTCCAACCACATTTTCCGTCGATGACTGGTAGCTTTCCAGTGCCATTGTCTTCTCCAAATCCTTTTCTTCCACTTGCTGCTCTCTAACCTGTTTACACTTTCTCAACACATCCATCTTCCCTGCAGCTTCTGTGAGCCACCTAAGCACTCGGAACAGAAGCCTGAAGCATAACAGTGAAATGAGCACCATTCGCAAAGAGTAGGGGAAGTTCCGTGGTTGCACTGGCCAAAGCTCCCCCCCACCAGTATAAATATAACCTCAGGTTTTCCCTGAAAAGATTCTACTAACCTAATGAGACTAACCTGATCAACAAAAGGATAAAAATAAATTAATAAATAAATAACAGCTATTAGGAGTAAAAATGCTTTCTCATCACAAATTGTTTTGGCTACAGTTTGAGATTTTTAAGAAACATATGCATTTCTATTGGGTTAAAAATGCTAACAGATTATGGTGTCCTGGAAGGTTGAAATTAGTGATAGTTAGACAAGTATCCTCCAATACAAAAACAAAAGGATTATTTCATTTTTTTAATAATGTGGAATTCAAAGAATAGGACAGAAGTCTGAACATTGGTCAGATTGTATCAAAAAAGTCATACTTTTGGGGTGGACCTTTGAGGTAGGGAAAATAGCATTTTATGCAGTGTGCAAAGATTAATTATTTAAGATCAGGCTTTCTGTTCACATCAAGGGGTGCCCGCAGAAAGACAGAAAGAAAGAAAGAAAGAAAGAAAGAAAGAAAGAAAGAAAGAAAGAAAGAAAGAAAGAAAAAGAAAGATAGAAAGAAAAAGAAAAAATAAGATTGACAGAGAAGAGCAATGTCCGAGACTCACTCTTCCCCTGCATTTTCAATCTTATTTCCATGTATCAGCACTTAGCATTTTGAGTGCCAATATTTCAGTAGGCAGACTATCCAGACTTTTCAGGTATGTATTTAAGTAGCTGCAAGATTTTCACAAGCCCATAAAGCAATTTACATTGCATACTAATACAAGTGTTTCCCACAGTAATGCAAACTAAATAAATATGTTGATCCTTGCAGAAATCTCATACAGACTACAAGATTAATCAATGTGTAACCTGCAATTTGATGTAATTGCCAAGGCAAACATGACATAACAGCCTTGCCACCAGACCACACATTCTCATAGCTGAATGAGAGGTTTAAAATGTAAAAAGACTGGAATTTTTATTATGGTACAAAGTATCTTGTAAAAGTATGGAACAGTCATGTGTTTTGCCACTGATAAATATTCATGAATCATTAGATACAAAGGTTGTGTCATAATACCTTCATAATTTAAAACTTACACCTATTCTAAAAGTAGTACTGATGTTTCATACACTTAGATGTTGAAATGAAAGCCACAGATATGCAGTTCAGGTATAGCCCTGAAACCAATGTTTGTCTTGAAACATGGTGGCCCACATTCATTCATTTTATGTATTTTGAAGTTGTAAAGCAGTAGAAAGGATTAGCACTAAGGTAAACCTTCACTGAGATGACCAAAAGTCCAAAACAGAAGCAAAAGTCCAGTGAAAGGAAACACTTGACAAAAAGAAATAAAATCCAAACAGACTTTAATAAATCCATGATTTAGATTTATTTGGATTTATTAAAGTCTGTTTGGATTTTATTTCTACATGTCAGGTGTGTTTCCTTTCACTGGACTTTTGCTTCTATATATATTTTGAAGTTGCAATATACAAAGAGAATCATTATTATGTTAGAATGGCTTATTGTGTAGTTCAATAATGACATGAAAGGTCAGTTGTAAAATATCTGTTTTCAAAGACTTGCTCTGTCCCAGGCATCTTGAAATGCCCACTGTGTCACATTCAGTCTGTCTGGGTAGTTATGAAAGCTCATGGTGTTTCACTCAATTTGTCTCGAAAATTGTGAAATTCCAGTGGTGTCACACTCGCTATGTCCAGGAAATAATAAAATGCCTGCAGTGTCACACTTGGACTTCTGTTAAGTTATGAAATGCTAATGGTGCTCACACTCAGTTTGTCTGAAAAGTTGTGGTTTGCCCATGGTATCACACTATGTCTGTCTAGGATGTTGTGAAATACCCATGGTATCTCATTCAATCTGTCCTGGAAGTTGTAATATACCCATAGGGTCACTGTCAGTCTGTCTGGTAAGTTGTAAAATGCTAATGGTGTCACACTCAGTCTGTAATAGGAAATTTTATTGATGATTATCCATATCTCTATTGCATTTATTTCCTTTTTTTATTTTTTATCACCTTCAGTTAAAATTATTTGACATTAGTACGAGGTCTAGCTGAAACAGCTACATCTTTCTGTGCTTTGTCTGTATGGGTCTCACAAACATACAGACCTCTACTTATGTGAGACTCTAATGCACAAAATGCTATGGTTTATATGTTATACAATTTATAGATGAAATGAGATCAGACAAGGTAAAGCCTTAGCTTCTGTGATAAGACTGTCTACGTGATGGGTTTGGTTCAAGTTTTATGTCTTACATTTTAATCACCTGGTATTTTATGTGCTACATTGATAAGGATGGTTTACTTGTAATCCTGCTTGTCTGCAAACTGAGTGGGGTAAAGTGGGAAGCTTCTCTCTAATACTTATATGAGCATCACTCACTTTAATCCCAATTTAGGCAGTGGCCCTCAGGATTTCATTTGCACTATGCTGGGAGAATGGAGCTGTCTGACAGCGACCACATAGTTAGTTCCTGAGCTAAAAATAAAAGAAAAAAGAAAAAAATGCCAAAACGTTTAATGTTTTGGTTTTGTCATTGCTTTTCTGAGCTTGGGAGTGCCTCACAGTTGTCTACAGTTCTGTGGTGTGTCTATATGTTTTTTTCTCAATTGCGAAGACTCTCATTGTGAATGGAATGTGGTTAACTCGATGGGTTGTGAAACTTTGTGTATGTGCTATGATTATCGGCTCATATTCAGGTTTGATCTTTAGCCTGGTGTGGAGAATCCCTGTTAATAGGATTTTGTGATTGTGAATATACTGTTCGCGGCTTTGCCGCCAGTTACTGAGCAATTCACATCTGGCTGGATCATGGAATGTCCTGATTTTGCCTTATGGTTGTGGTTCATTTTATTTTTAATATTGTATGATGCATACCTCTCAACTGTTTCAGAGTTTTGTCTCATATGATAGGTTCTTTTCTCATAAATATGTGATTTTCTGGCAAATCGTTGAGAAATGAAGCACTATGTATTGACAGACATTTGAGTTTCAGTCTTCATATCCTTTAGAAAAGGCATGTTATGCAAGCCTGTTATTTTGGCAAATTTCTATGCTTATAAGAGCAATATTAAAACATTAAAATCTCATTTTTGGGCATTTGTTCCCTCATTGTATTTGGCTTTGTCCAGATTTCTTGTGCTAAGAGCTTGAGAGGTATGGTGTAATGGTGCTGTTTGTCTGGGCTGTGGAGTGAGAAATGTTGTTCATTGCAAAATTTTTTTGTATGCACAAAGGTAGCTAATATTATAATGCTGACTGCAAATAGTTATAGCCATTCTATCTGGTGTCTGGGCTGGCAAGGTGACAAAGAGCATCAGTCTATGAGCTTCATATAGATGCTAGGAGGCACTCATTACTGAGGAGTCAAGGGGGTCTGGCAAGGGGATTGTATTGGTGTGAAGATGAGCAGTTTCTGTTTGGTCTTAGCAATGCATTTGCCTTGAGTCCCTCATGATGCTTCCTGTAATGGACTGTTTTGAACAGAGGAATATATATATATATATATATATATATATATATATATATATATATATATATATATATATATATATATATATACATATATACTTCAGCAGATCAGACATATTAGAAATTCGAACCACATATGGCCAAGACCATATGTTCGAACTTGTAATAGTTTGAACACTGAAGTAAAAAAAAAAAAAAAAAAAACAACAAAAAACGAAATTAAATATCTGTAGCAGGGGGGCTACACCCCCCTGCACCCCCCCTCACCCCCTTACTTAAATATACCAACTCCGAGATCACACTACATTGCAGAAAAGGGAAATGTTCCTGTTCCGCACTGTACGGAGATCTCCATTCAGTCCGATTGAACATTTACAAGTTCGAACATATGGACTCGGCCATATGAGGTTCAACTTGTTATATGTTTGAGCTACTGAAGGGGACCCATATATATATATATATATATATATATATATATATATATATATATATATATATATATATATGGAGAGAGAGAGAGAGAGAGAGAGAAACAGAGAGAGAAAAATGGAAAGAGAAAATAATCATAAAATGTATAGATAGCTGTTGATAACTGAAGGGAGGGCAAGGAGGGCATGCTTAGCAGAATACATTGGTTGGGGTTTGGCTAGAGTGCAGAGATTTGTAGAGCTAGTGTAAGAAGGTCCCCAAAAACAGGAGACATATTATTGCATTTTGGAATGCTGCAGCAGTAGTACCAGAACTTCTGCAGAATTTTGGTGCCAGTACTGTCTAACAAGAAATTGCCCAGCAATATCAGATATGCTTTTGCTGAAGGCATTTTCTTGGGCTTTATTATTCTGTCCTTCACATTAATATTTAATTGCACTGGCTTTTTCTTTCCTTTGCCCGTGAAGTTAGTTTGTAGAATTTAGCAAATCAATAATGGGCATTTTTTTTTTTTTCTTTCATGTTTTAACCTCTCAGTTTTAATTACAGGTCCTTTATCTTTAGAGGTAATCAAAGACAAGTGGCTCTGGATAACCTATGAAGCCCAGGTTGATTTTTTTTTGGGATTTAGAGGTAGCTCAGACACAGGACCAACTTTTGGTTGGCAGAAGGGGGGAACTTGCCATGGTCTGAGTAAGCATCAACAGCAGGGTCTAACCCTCAGAAGAAGAGAAGGAAAAGGTATGTAAATGATAGCCCAGTGATCAGGGACAATCCAACTTTGTTTTTAATGGTGTGGCTGACATTGAAAGTAACAAAGGAAGATGGATATCAGTGCTGTGGGTAACTGACAGGGGCAGACAGCTAACCAAATATTTTGATTAGTTTTTAATTCCTTTCCGGAGGAAGTTTGGGCTAAAAATATTCAGCATAGCTTTGAAAGTAATTTTGGTGCCATGCCAGTATTGCCTACTAGTCACCAGGGAAGGGTTTCCCCTGTTCCTGATGCCCTGCCCTCTTTACTAACCCAACAGAGGGGACTGACCCTCTTATTCCAGCAAAGGAATCTGGTTTGGCTGACCTTAACCTCAATATCACCCAGTTTTTGCCTCCCATAGCCATTACAAACACTTTAGGTTCCCACATTACCACCCATGACCTGACAAACATCAAGGAGAAAATCCACAGAGGGGCCTTTGTGGACATATTTTATTTAGTTGATGTTGAAAGCATTCAGCATATAATCAGTGCTGAGAATCCAGAGGCAAAAGATCTAATGTTAGCCATAACAACCACCTGGAAAAAAGTATCAGCCAAGGCAGTGGCTAGGAACAGGGAGGCGTGATCATTAGGTTTGATTATATTTATGGGCATTATAGTGAAAAAGGACTCCAGTCAGTTTATTACCCCTGCTTGCCTATTTCTTAGTTATTAGGAAATCTTACCATGTAAAAGGAGGCATATGACCAGAGATTTAGGAAATTAAAGGCCACGGACAAATCTATCAGGTAGAAGCAAACATCCTGATATTGGGTTGAGCTCTATGTTGGATAAGCCTAACACCATTGAGAATAAAACCATAACTAGAAGTCAAGTTGAAAGAAAATTTTGTTGGGCTTTCAACAATGGCAAGTGTTTGTGGCCTGTGTATAAGTTTGATCCTTTATGCTGTTTCTGTGGTAAGGCTCATCCAGCAGCTGGATGCTGGGCTAGGATAGGCCACTCAACATACAGCAACTTAACTCCATATCAAGAGGATGCCACCGCATTGTCTCAGAATAACCCAGTCAGGGATAAACAAGCTTTTTTGGCCAAAGATCCAATGTATCAAGGGGCCAGGCTAGATAACAGTCATTCTCACTCTCCAATCAAAATAGATACTTGGTTTGGTTATCAGACTTGCTACACTTCTTATAGAAAGATGTGAAAATGGGTTCAAAATTTGTTCTTCGGTTCCTTTAGATTCTAAACTGGTTAGGAATCCTTTATCTAACAAGGACCATGAGGATATGACATTCAGACTGTCTGAAAAGGAAGTACTAGGTGGAAGAGTATTAGGCCTCTTTTTGCACCCTCACTGGTCTACTTTTAAAATGTCCCCATAGGCTTAGTCCCCAAAAAGAAAGAAGATGAGTTTATATTGATTCACCACCTCTGTCTCACCCCAGGATGCTTATATCAATGAAGTCAATAGCAAATAATGCTCTCAAATGCATTAGAGAATGAGCAGACTGTACATCAGCACCCTGATTGGAGAACAAGCGTCCTCCAGCAGGGTATTAATGTACAAGTAATGCCTGCTGAAAAACGAGTTTGCCACTTCATGGCAGCATATCAAGCTGCTGTAGAGCTCGAACTGAAAAAAACTAATGGCCGCCATTATTTTACGCTCACTAAGCAGCACTTCAACTGTTTAGCAAGTGTAAAATATATTCTAAAAAGGAAAACTAAAAAAAATGTGTGTGTGTTTATGTCTGTGTATGTGAGTATATGCGTGCATGTGAGTGAAACCAAGATAGATAAAGCCATTATTTTACACTGACTACCAGTGTTTTTGCTGTTCAGTGAGTGTAAAAACCAAGTATAACAGAAAAAATTGTGTGGGTGTATGTTTATGTTTCTGTGTATGCATGTCTCTGTCTGAGTGTGTGAATGTGTGCTTGTGTGCATGAAAGCAAAGTGTATGTGAGTGAGAGAGAGTGAAGAGTGAGAGCGATCGAGCAACAGCAGCATTGAGAAGGCTTATGTACATCTCACCTCTTAGATCAAGTTAACTGGATAAAACCTAAAACAAAGGGGAACAATGGCTCAAAACATACATATTCAAACTCATTACAGCCGAGTGACGTCTACAGGCGTTTCTGCAGTTACCTCCTACTGCTCCTCTAGGCGTCAAATATTGCCTGTTCATATTTGCATTAATAATTCCAAAACCATGCTACACACAGGGCATCAGAATATTTTATCTTGAAGCATATATGATGGTAAACACAACTATTAATATATGACCTCTGTCAATAAGTATTTGTTAGAACTGTAAGTTGATAACTTCATTTTTTAAAGGCTGAAGCCACTCCCACTGGGAGTTAAAGGTACGCACTCAAAAGAGTTCTACTGGAGGGAATGAAAAAACAAAAAAACATGATAGGACTTGTGTTAGGATTCTTCTATCTGAAGTGCAAGTGTGTATGTGTGCATGTGTGCGTGTGTGTGTGTGTGTGTGTGTGTATGTGCGTGTGTGTGCGTGTGTGTGTGAGTGCGTGCGTGCGTGCGTGCGTGCGTGCGTGTGTGTGTGTGTGTGTGTGTGTGTGTGTGTGTGTGTGTGTGTGTGTGTGTGAGAAAGAGAGATTCAGTGAGATGATGGATCTCTGGCAGCAGCATATGAGAGCCTTGCCTGCCTCTCGACCGTTTACCTCAAGAAGTTTGGATAAAACCTGAAATAAAGGGGGAACAAAGGATCAAAAATAGGAATAGATTTTAAATGTAATTATAACAATTACAAAGTAAGTTAAATAATAGGATTTGTTTTAACATTAATTTGCTGAAGGATTTGTGTTAACATGAATTTGCTGAAGGAATCCACCAGTAATCAACCATATAAATCCAGTCACAGTCTTACCCTAAAACAGCTGCAATGGCTTGAGTTCCCCCAACTTCTTCTTCATACCCAGCTGCAGTTCACTCACACCTTACTTAACAAACCCTCAGCATGTCCTCCTCTCTCCTCTCTCATTTCCCTCTACTCCCCCTCTCAAACTCTGCACAACTCAGATCAACACCTCCTTAATATTTATAAAACCAGCAAAAACATTGGTAAACTTCTTTATAAAAGCACAGTGTCCCAAGCCTAGAACAACTTCTCATCAAATATTCACATCAACTATTCAGACCATTTCAGAACTGAACTAAAAAAACTACCTTCTTAATTTTAGCTCTTGCTCATGCCAAGATACTACATAATACCCCCACCCTCACCTCTCGGTACCACTCATTACTCTGCCTTCCAATACTTTACTTTAACTAACCAAATCACTATTCATGCATTTATTACCTATCTAACTCTGACTAATGTAATTCTAGAAATTGCTAGCACAGACCAAGTTTCTGTACATCTCTCAGCTAATTACTACTGTGTATTTATTTATTTATATATCTTTTTTTGTTTCATATCAACAGCTGTCACTGTAAATATTTTCAGTGACATAACTATATAATTCCTCTTCCTTTTGATGTTATTTGCTCTTGCTTATTAATGCATGTTATATTCCTTGCAATATTCTTGTACTTTGAATGTATACTCATGAATGTTCTGTATATATAATTCTTTTTTCGACTGGAGCTTTTCTCCTCGAGTATCCACTGAAAACGGGCTTTTGGCATAGCTGGACTAACCAGGTTAACAAATGACAAATAAATCAATAATAAATGAAGTCTGAAAGTCAAATGTATGTCATTATTTTGTGACGTCAAGCCCCAATGACTGGAAAGAAACCATACATTTTAGCAGTAAGGGACCAAAAAAAGCAACTATCTAGTCCATTGTCTAAGCACAATAATGCCCTCCAGGGTTTGTGTTAATGTGTAATTAATGACCTTCCAGGAATGCAGAGGCCCCACACCACAACACACACCCTGTCAGACATTATTGTTTGTGTAGTCTTCTTTGGAAAATACAGCTGAGGTAATTTTGAGGTTATTCAAATATGTGGCTCTAGAAACTAGATATCTAGCTGGCTTTTCACCTTCTGTCTATCAGGCAAGAGGATTAGCCCTTCTAGGCTTTCAGCTTAATCTTAAGTTCTTTTTTGACATAGTAATGCCAATAGGGTGCTCTGTAGCTTGTGCTACCTTTGCAGTTTTCAGCAGCCATACATTGGTGCTGGTAGCAAGGAGAATGCCACCAATTAGTTGTTCATAATCTAGATGATTTTCTGACAGTGGTAAAGACAAAGAGGAAGCTACTGAGGGGAATGTCAATATTCATGGACCTTTTGCTAAATTGAATGTACCTTTGACCAAGAATAATGTGGAAGGGCTGAGTCAGGAGCTGTCATTTTTAGGCTTAGCAGCAGACATTACATCAAGGGCCTTCATGTTTCCAGCAGAAAAGATGGATCATCTCAAATGCTCAATTTTGAAATTTCTTGGTGCCTGCAAGGCTATTGTGGGGGACATTATGCAGCTCCATGAGATATTAAATTTTGTTTTAGAGCCATTGTTCCAGGCAGGACCTTCCTTTAGTCTAGCTCATATTTACTGAAAGGTAATAAACCCAAGCAGTTTAGAGTGCAGATAATGTGCTGAGTCAAGGAGGTTATCCCCCTGTGATATACATTTTTCAACCCATTAAATTGTGTGTCTATTTGATAATCACCTTCAGTTTAATCCTAGGAGGTGTATCTTTTCACTGACCCTGCCTTGTTTTTATGTCAGTGGTTTGCAGGCCTATTAAGCTGGTAGATGCTAACACAATCTTATAGCTCCTTCATGGAAAGGTAAGAATTTGCAGGGGTACACATCTCATGACTTTTCAGGGTATCCAACCTAGCAATGGAAAGACATTCCACAACAGTACTGAAACGAATTAGAATATTTTTTTTATTTCTTTTTTTACCTTATATTAAGGACTAATATCATGATTTTTTTAATATAGGGAAGGACATTATCTGAATTTTGGGACAATCCTTCATCACAAGAGCATTTCTTTAAGCCTTATCTCATCCACTTGGGTATAACAGGTCATTAGGACATAGACACTGGTTGGTTCAGCATTTTGTTTTTTCAAGGATGTCTTGGTTTCAGTTTTGGGAGGCATATAAATACTTATCCAGAGCTTTAGTTTTTCATCTTGGGGAAACAACTTAACCTTGGCCCCTAAAATAATTATTTTAGCCAGAATTGTATCAGGTCTTCACAGTCTTTGTTTGTTTTACCTCAAAATGGTGTTATTCTATTCTTCAATTGTGCTGAGACGTCAATGGTGAAAAGCCAGAAATAATTCAGCTATCAAAATTTCCAGACATTTTATTAACCACAGACTGGCTCAGGCAGCCCAACAAACTGGATTCCACATGACTGAACACAAGGATCTGAATAAGCTGGATGCAGACTTTTACAGCCTGGATGAAACTGACCTGAACAACGTAGGCTTTGACTTATTTAATTGGGACATTACTTTGGCCATTGAAAAAAATTCTGTAAAAGAGTGTTTCTCATGACTTGTAAGCTTGGAGGTCAGTTAATCCTGTTCTTTCAGGCCTCCGGGGAGAACACTATGGGCCCATGCCATTTGGCAGCCTCCTTGCAGCTTCCCCTATTTCTTTCCTCAGTTGTATTTCAGCAACTCCTCATTAGGAGGAAGTACAGGTCAGATTAAGCCTTGACCAAGGCAAGTGACGTTTGGGCTGGAAGGCAAGTCCAAAGGGTCCTAGTCTGAGGCGGTTTGGGTTACTTACCTGGAAACTTGACCTGGAATGGGCATGGTCATGCCAACCATCACAAGGTTACAGTTACAAATTGTTTTATGATGTGATTATAAAATATTTTGTAATTGCATCAGTAACAGTGTCTAGTTATTCAATAAATGGCTGCAATGTCATATCTAACTCAGCTTAGAGTCCAAGTATCTCTGACTCTCAATGAGTGCAATGTGTAAATATTATCAAAAAAGTGGATTGTGTGTGCATGTTTCACAAATATGTTCCACTTTTTTGCAATCATGATACTAATATATTTGTATCTGAAAACATTTATAGAAGTGGCCCCAAAAGGTACATGCTTTCCCATTGAGTCAATAGTTGTTCCCTGTCAGTTGGCTAAATCATAACGGTGTGTAGGCAAGTTCAATAAGCAATGCTCATGCTGTATAAATTATTGCTTCTAGCATGTAGTTTTCAGTTTGCTCATATCAGCGCCCAACATGATACAAATGCCATGTGTCATTCTTTCACTCTTCCTTCTGTTGTCAACATTTGCTTTTCACTTATGGTCTCTGAAAGCACCCTGTGCAAACATGCATGTAAAATAGCAAACCGTGGTGGATATTATGCAATTCTAAACAATATAATGGCTTAAGCTAAGCTTTCCATTTCAATCAGACATTTACACTACTTAATTTCTTTTAAAGTTAATTTTGATACATGTATGTAAAAAGAATGTATCATCATGAGGTTATGGCAATCAAGTTTCACAAAGGCTAATATGTTGTAAGCATGCAAATCATTACAGCTACAAACCCAAGAACTAATGAGATTTCTGTCTGTTTTTCTCTCTCTCTTTGTTTTCTCTTTCACTCTCTACCCCTACCATTCAATGCCTTTACTTATGATCTTTCTTTCTCTCTGTTTCCCACTCTTTTTTTCAGCCATATTTGTTTCACTCTTAATTCCTACAATACTACGTTAATCCTCAGTATAAACTACATTATTATCAAGTCAACTCAGAATGTTTACTCTGCTTCTATGATATGTTTCTTAATGTAAAGCCATATTTCTCTTCTAGCAGAATATTGCTATTACATTTTCATGACATTAGTAGATTGCAACTTGTGACAGTGACCCTTGAAGCTAATTTATAACTGAGCAACTTAGTCTGCTCTTTCATGAATAGTAAAGCAGTGTTCTCCTGCAATTGGCCTGCACATTTCTATTTTACATTGTTGCCAGTACATGGATGAAAAAATGACATCAATATTACAATATGTGAGTTAGAATGGGGTTTCACTGCAGAAGTATTTGACCTGTTACATCTGCAGTAACTGTATTTATTATTCATGCATAACATTGAGCTTATAGAGGAATAAATCTGCCTAATGCATCAAATGCTATGAAGAGAGTAATGTGTGTGTGTGTGTGTGTGTGTGTGTGTGTGTGTGTGTGTGTGTGTGTGTGCGCGCGCGCGCTTGTATCTGTATGTGATGAACAAGGAAGAGACAAGTGTATTTTTCTTCTTATGTTGCCATCATGATATTTCAGTATTTTTTTTTCATTTAAAATATAACATAAAACTGGGTTATTCTTTTTTTTTCCAAAAAAAAATATGTATAAACTGTGAGTTCTGCCATAAAAACAAAACTATTCATGAATCAGCCATTCTTAACAAACCTGTGCATTGTGTGATTTTTAACGAGAATCATTTTGATATGGTAGTTTATTTATAAAGGTCACCTATAGAGTATATTAAATGCTGAAAGTCCTGTCTCTCCACTAATCCAGTTACATCATTGCATTCAAATGCCAAAGTCTTTTAAAGCCTCTTCCTGTCAATGTAGCCTTTAGTGTGACTTGGATACTGTTTAAATTTCAGGTAAAGTTTGAAGGCAGAATAGCTGGAAATATGATTGATTTTTTAGTCGCAAAACATTTCATTCCATTTCTAAGATTTCAAGATCTAGTTCTGCTATTTCACTTTTATAGTTTAATTTACACTAAGGCCACATCTATTAAGTTGCACTTTACAATAACACTTCCTCAAAGAAACTTCAAATACGTATTTAATGAATTCTGCTCTAACATTTTTTTTTTCTTTTTATCAAAGAAGAAACACATGTGCTGCTAAAAACGCAAACATACATTTCTAGTTGTATTTCATATTGATAGGATGTTACAAGTCATAGATACCTAGCAAAATTGCTTACTGACCTCTACACCAACATTTTGAGTGACACAGGGTTGATGCATTGGGCACAGAATGCAAAAAGCTATTTTTAGTTCCTTGAAGTCTGCAATAATTGTCTGTCACACCCATTTGTTTTCTAAATTAAACATATACAAGACACAGCACTGGAAAGTTATATGAGCAATGAAATGCTCACACAAGGCTATGAAAAAAGCCATTTTTTTCAGTCCAAAACATACCTGATTAAAGTTCTACTTCCTAAGGTGTATAAAAATAACTATAATATTAATCAAATAACCAGAGCTACAAAGCTAGAGTTTCTGAGTTATTAGATAAAATCAGAATATAATTTACAGAAAATGTGAAATTAAATAATTCAGTTAAAAATATGACTGGCTTACATAGAAAAAAAAAAAAAATATATATATATATATATATATATATATATATATATATATATATATATGTATATATATATATGTGTGTGTGTTCATAGGTTCATAGGTTCATAGGTTGATACTAGGCTATATGCCCTATGGCATTTATCAGCCTAGCCAGAGTGCGTTTGGCTTTCACCACCCCTTAAAAATGGGTTTTACTGTGCCCTTTTTAGGTTAGTTTACTGTGCCTCTGTCTAGTAGTGACACAGAAGTGATCCCCGGGGAGAACCTACGATCTCCCATCCACTCGTCAAGATTTCTCTTGAAGAGAGTCAGCGAGGGGCTCTGCCTGATATGGACTGGGATTCTATTCCAGAGTGCTGGGAGCCTCTGGGTCACAAATCTGTCTCTCCAGCATGTCCTATTCATTTCTGTGTTGAGATTCAAGTCCCTTGAGCATGTAGCTCCAGTGGATTTGGATTTTTTGAGGTGGAGCATGTCCATTAATTCTGGGTTGGACATGGCTTTATACGTCAGGCACAGATCGCCTCTAAGCAGGCGGTATGCAACTGAGTAGAGCTGGAGTTTCTTTAACCTGGCAGCATAAGTCATCTGTTTGAGACCCTTGATCCTCTTGGTGAGGTACTTTTGTGGTCTTTCCAGTTGCTGCAGGTGTCGGGTAAGGTACATCCCAAATGGGGCATTGTATTCAATTATGGGCCTGATGAGTGATGAGTAAAGGGGCACAATGACCTCCCCTGATCTAGATGTGAACCCTTTCATGATAAGGTGGGCTATATAGAAGGTCTTTCTAACCACTTTGGCAACATGGTTGTCAATGGAGAGATTACTATCAACTTGGGTTCCTAGGTCCCTAATTACTTCCTCCATACTTAATGGATTACCGCCTATGTGGTAGTTTATGGGCACTTTGTTTTTCCCAAAGGGGATGACTATACACTTCTTGGCATTTAGTTTTAGGCCATGGCTTTGGCACCAGTTGTCCGTCTCTGTGAGTCCCTTCTGGAGGATGCCTGTGTCAGCTGGAGAGTTGATTATGGCACCCAGTTTGCAGTCGTCTGCGAACTTGGTCAGCCATAGTCCTCCCACGTTGGCCTGTACCTCTGAAAAATATATATCAAACAAGAGCGGTCCCAGGACTGAGCCCTGTGGGACGCCACTTGTAACAGTTTTAGAGTCTGACATGGCTCCTGCAATTCTGACCATGTGGGTTCTGTCCTTGAGCCAGTTTGCAACCCATCTCATGACATAGGGGTTGAAATTTAGGCTGGAGAGCGTATCTATGATGCCAGAGTGAGGTATGGTGTCGAAGGCTTTTGCGAGGTCCAGGTAGGCTGTGTGGACTACCTTCCCTTCATCTATGGCCTTGGTGACTGTTTCCAAGAAGTCTACCAGGTTCAAGAAGCAGGATCTGCCCTTAACAAAGCCGAATTGTGTAGGATCTAGCATCTGCAGTTCCCCACTGTCTTTGTTTATGAGTTCCATGATGATCCGCTCCATAGCTTTGCAGACCAGGCTAGTCAGGCTTATGGGGCGATAGTTTCCAGGGTCCGTTGAGGCACCACCTTTGTGGAGTGGGACCACTGTTGTTGTACGTCATTCTTTGGGTACATATCCTGTAGTAAGGCTGAGACTGAACAGTAACCTAATATGAGGTTTTAGCTCTTCTTGGAGCTCATGAAGGACATAGCCCGGGACACTGTCCGGTCCCACTGATGCTGTGTTTTTTTGCTTTGGAGAGGGCAGCTCTCACCTGAGCATCTGAGATGACAGGGCAACAACTGTCTGCTTGGATAGATATTTGCACTTTTGGGGGGGAAGGGGGGGGAGTTTGCACTGAACCTATCCACCAGGATGTTGGCAATGTCTGTGGGTTCAGTGTATTTTTTGTCATTTTTGACTAACTTCAGATATATCTGGGAGTTGCCACCCAGGTTTCTAACATAACTAAAGAAGGCCTTGTGGTTATCTTTAGTGTCTTGTGCAATTTTTCTCTTGAAGCTGGCCTTGGATGATTTTATGAGGGACCATAGTTTTTTGCTAGTACTGATCAGTGATGCTTTCGTATTGAGGGATTTTGCTCTATCCTGCAGTAGCTTCCTCCTTTTGTTGTATAGCTTATTTATGGCAGTGGTCCACCAGACAGGACACCTGCCTTTGGAGGATTGGGTGATCCATGCATTCCTGAAGATGGCCATAGAATGTGTTTATAAATGATTCTGCAGTTTGGGCCATAGTTTCCACTGGCCCGGGGCTTTGAGTGAATTCACCTCGGTTTTGAGAAGTGTGAAATTAGCCTTGGAGAAGTTTTTACTGTGGTTTTCTGGGGTGGTGGTGGGGTCAGGATGTGGATGTCCAGCGAGATTAATTTGTGGTCTGATCTTACCAATAAGGTGTGTACCTCTGGTGCAGAGCATAGAGTCTCCATGTTTGTGATGATCAGATCCAGTATGTTTTCCCCTCTTGTAGGAATGGTGACCAGTTGTTCCATAGAATTTGAGTTTATAAATTCTAGGAATCTCTGGGCTAGGCTGTTGCAGCTTGAGTAGTGCTCCGTGTCTATGTTTGGGTAGTGGAAGTCACCCAATATAAAGGTATTTGGAGAGACCTTCATATTCTCCATTGTTCTCAGGAAAGCCACGTGAGGTTTCAGAGTCTGGGATGGTGGTCTGTAGCAGGCTACAAACTGAAAGGCAGTTTTGCCCACTGTTAGTTGCACATGGATGGCTTACGATGCTTCGTGCAGTGCCACTAACCTGGAGGTGTGGGTATCCTTGATGAATATGGATACTCCCCCTCCTTTTGTGGTCCGGTCTGAGTTTTGTGGCCGAAAAGCATGGTATGAGGTTTAACCTGGTAGTGCTGGGGTGCTCTCGGGAGCCTTGAACCAGGTCTCTGTTACTGCACAGACATCAATATTCTCCATGCTGAGGAGAGCTTCGACTGCTTGCATTTTGAGGTTTAGACTTCTGGCATTGAGTAGCATTACCCTTAGTTTATTTTTCCTTGTGTTGTCTATGGAGGTGGGTTTGTCTTTTGAGCCTTGCCTAAAAAAGGCACTATGGGGGTGGCAAGAGCCTTTGCCAGTATCCGAAAGCCCAGAGGTGACAGGTGCAGGCCGTCCCTAGTGAAGTAACGTGGCTTGTCGAGCATGTCATCCCAGGCTGACAGACACTGGATCCCCTTTGAATGACACGAGAACTTTAGCCAATTGTTAAAATTGATCATTTTTTCTTTATACTGTTGCATCATTTTTGGTGAGGGTAAGATGCTACTCAAGGTCAGGGTCATACCTGTCTTGGCTACATGATCAGAGAGCTCCTCTATGTCTCTTTTCATGTATTCCAGAGTGGTATGGCTCAGGTCATTCACACCAGCATGGACAATGACCAAGTCATATTTGTACTTGCTTTGGAGTGACCTGAGTGCTTGTGTTATGTGGCGGATCCTGGCGCCCGACAGGCAGCTCACTGTGACCTTCTCCTTGTTCAGCCTTGTGAGTGGGACATCAGTGTGCCTGAAAATAGAGTCACCTATTACAAGTGTATCAGGTGTGTTGTTTGGCCTTAAGGGCTGTGACTGTTTGGCACACTGATTTTGTGAAGTATGTGTTTCACTTTTTTTGTTTTGTGGTAGAGGTTTTAAGGGAAACAAACAGTATTTACACTTGATTAGGTTCATGAATCTTCACTAAGACATTCTTGGTTACTTTTATCAAGTTCATGTTTCTTTTTTGAAAACTTTTTTATGTTTGACACCCTGTCTACACTAAGTGGACATTTATTTATGCTTTTAATGTAATATATCTTTAAATGTGAAGGTATGTCAGTGGGTTCAATTAAGGCAGCTGTTTGTAATTTTGTAACACACACCCCTTTTTTTTTGGGTTTTAAATTGTGTTTGATGATTTTTTTCCTTTGTTTGAAGAAGTCTTCCTACTAAGGGAGACGAAAAGCGCTTTACTTTTACATTTTCTAATAAACCTTTGGAGTTTTACACCTGCTGGTTCGGAACCTTTTGGTTTGTTTTTTGACAGTTTGTTTTTC